>NW_010514362.1:0-49189 GCF_000687285.1 Phaethon lepturus
TCAATAGTTAAAGGGCTGAATCAAAAGTTGTATAATCCGCTCGAACCAACTTTTATTCCGTGTCAGAAAAGGAGCAGAGGGCTACGGGCGGCCCAGCTGCGATTTCGAAGCCGTGGGGGCTACCAACATTTCCCCCTTGGCGTGCACGTTTTATTACGGTGCCTGCGCGGTCGGGTGCAGCGATGGGGCGTCTCGGCGGCGGGGGGGAAACAGCACAGGGCTCTTCCTCTGGCCCTTCTCCTCTCAGACGCTTCGTCACTGCTGCCATGTGGAACCTAGAACCTAGAAGGTGCTTCAGCTTTAGTGCAATCAAATTTCAAGTTGACAAAGGCAGAATAAGGCAAGGAAAAGTTGGGGAAAGACACAGAGTGACAGAAGCATGAAAAAAAGGGAGAGGGGCTGCCCTGGTTTATTCTTCCTGTCCAAAGCAGCTCAATTTCAGCTGAGATAAGGTGCAGATGGACACTATGAGAAGTCTACCATGTAGAGGAGACGCCTTGATTACCCTGATAAAAAGGCTGATATGTGGTATACCTGCTGCGTCTAGTTACGAAGAATGAGCAGCAGTGAAAAATAAAATCTCTCAGTGCTAGTAGACATCATTAATACAAAACCAAGTATAAGCTCACCATAAATGCTTTTAGACTGCAAATACGGTGTTATGGCATTAAAGCTGTGAACGGAGTTGCAGGAAGAAGAGTTTGTGACTTTCAAGGTGCAGGTTGGTAGGAGTTAAGGGAGACACGCTGTGTCTTCACCACAGGGCACCAGACCCAGTGGCTTCGCAGAACAGCAGCGAAGGAGAAGAAGGGGCTGCAGGGGCAGGAACCGAGTGGCTCTCAGCGCTGGCGGTGTTGGAAGCATCTTCAACGCACTGTCTTCTGTTGGCCAGCTTCAACACCCCAAAACAACACACCACAATGTGCTGGGACCAGGATCAGAGTCTCCACAGCCCTGGTAGCATCGATGCCTGAGCCAGCTGCAGCCTTGTCACAGGAGGATCGCAACCTGGTCTTGACCAGGAGTTGAGTAATTGGGTATAAGGAGCTTCAACCAACAGGACAATGCAAACAGGAATCAACAAGTGACGGGAGAGCAATGTCTGAAACTGTGGGAAACGTATAAGATGTCACTTGCCAGGGGTTGATTTCATCCGTGTCCTGGCTATAAACCACTATTAAAGATTTTGAGTAGAAAAAGGGAGAAACAAGTTTTATTTACTTGGAAAACTTGTGCTGGTTTTAGTTTAAAAAAAAAGAAAACAGAAAAAAAAGAAGAAAAAAAAAGTCATGCTTCCTTATACAACTATTAAGAGGAACAAAACCCACTACACAAAGATTTTTCAGCATGTCACAGAGAGCAGAGACAGGCTGATTTTTCTCAAAGGCAGCATTGCACCGTTTTAGTTTGGTTTAACCTAATTAAACCTGCCTGTAAAACTCTTAAATTCACTCAAAGATTTCCTCTCGAAAAGAAGTCACCTAGTATACGTGTTCGAGCCCAAGTATTGGCTGTCTTTAAACTATTTTCTTTAAGGTAAATGGTAAAATTAGAAATCTAGATTATATGAATTTATTCTGGCTGTCCTTGGTTTTTTTCCCAGCTATTTGAGGGTTTAAAAATAAACCAGCCATACCGCATTGCTTGAGAAAAAAAATCTTAGATCTCAGATATAACTTATAATGGGCAAATTTTGATTTTTTTTTTCTTAAATTGATCCTAAGATTTTAAAACCTGCAAGAGCATATGGGAATGGCACGCATGTCTTCTCATGCACTGTAGCCTGACACTTCTGCAGGGCCTGAATTTAGGCTGTAAGTGAGCCTTTAGGGACCTTCTGAGAAGGTGGGGCACACACCACAGCAGCAGTACCACACCTCTTCCAGATCCTTACCACAAACAGCCACATGTTTTGCATCCAAAATATCAGAATTATACATACTTCACAAGTCAGGCTAAAGACTTTACCAAATTGCTATCAGTATCACAACCATTGCATATTCAGCCATTTCTTCACTTTTTTTCTGGTTTCATTTACCAATCCATCCTTTCTGCATGTAGTGGCAAAATACAAACCAAAACCATTATTTCTTTGTGGTCTAGGGGAAAAAAAACACTACAGAATCTCAGAAAAGGTCTCTAATTTCAATAGTCATCATCACCCAAAGAGCAATGCTACCTGTTTTTGAGGCAGCTGCTTAGGACACCATTCCCACTTTTTCAACCACTTTTCCCCTGATTTCCTCTTAAACACATTAAAAAACAAAATTTTCTTTCTATTTTTAATTACCTAGTGGCAAAAAAAAAAAAAGGAAAGTGAAGACTTTGACTATATGCTGTTATTATAAGGGTTTTAATTGCAATAAAGCAGAGATAAAAGTTACATTCATTTAATCTCCTACAGTTCCTTCTCACACATTGTCATCTCCCCTCATGCACACACGTCCACCCTACACACAGTGAGTGCATATGGGACATTGGAATAGCTGCAGGATAAGTGTAGTATTAGCTCGGTGTGGTAGCTTTGATACGTGACGCTCTGCAGGGCTGCCAGCAGAGTGACAGCCTCCTTACCCTAATGCAAAGACTATTCTTCATCTATTCAGTTCACTTCTAATAGTCTTATATTGTCATCAGTGGCACGAAGCAGATTGTGCATCACGACAGAAAGCCTCGCATCGCTGAAGATTAATTCTTGCTTTTGAGTGCCAGTTCTGAAGCATTTGACAATCTTTATCAGATGAAAATGAGGGTCAGATGCAAGTAAATGGAAAGAAGGGAAAATAAACAGGCCAAAATAAAATAAGGAGATAAGCTACAATTTGTGTTTCTACTACATTGCTTCCAAAGGAAAGAACTTGATTTTTGTAGCAAGGTATTTTCCATATCAGCAAAGTTAGGACTTTATCTTTGAGCATACAAAGAATATTGCACTTTGAATTCAAATACACAGATTGCAGCAGTTAAACATTAACTGTTTTCTCCTGAAAAAAGCGTTGCAATGAAATAGGTGTTCCATGAAATAGATTTGGTGCATTGAAACCTATAAATTGTGCTAAACCTGGACGTCGGAAGACCGTGAGAAATACCTCAGAAGATAAAGCGGCTCTGAGTGCCTGCGACCCAGTTCTCGTACCGGCGCCCATGGCAAGCAGAACTTTCCTTTGAGTGGCTTTGCAGAGTCAAGGAGCGAAGGTGCCACCTAATTTGTCAAACGCATTCTTGCTGAGGCTACAGGACCTAGGGTGCTATAGAAAAAAGCCATCTGGAAAGTCTACAGCACAGAGACCAAATAGGAAGGATAAGTGACTTGCCTCTAGTGATACAGCAATTTGGTGGTAGAGCCAAGAACAAAGTGAAGGTCTCCAGCCCCAGCCTCACAGTTCCCTCCTCCCCACCCTGTCCCCCACTGTTCTTTTAAGGATTATTTTTTAAGGCTCTATTACCTGTAAGCGTGGTGGGAACATTTCGTGCAGATTGCTGGTAAAAGGCTATTTAACAGGACAAAAATACCATATGCTTCCTGGATTAATTTTGAAGCCTCATTAAGGTCAAAATAAAAGACTAAGATACGGTTGTGATTTGGCGTGTACTTTCACTTGATCAGAGAGGGATGGTATTTTTGTAAACCAAGTCACTAATTTAACCCAGTCCAGAATAAACTTGTGTGTAAACATCCTGAGCGGTAATGGTGCTGTACCTTGGGGACAAAACCCCTAACTAGACGCTGCCCCAGGTTTACTAATCCGAAATACTAATGGCACTTTATGTACAAACACAACGGAGAATAAAGAACGTGCATATTATCTCGCATCATCTAAGCAGTTTCCTACTAAATTAGCAGCCAGCTCTGTGAACTGGTAATTTAAAACTGAGGCAGAGGCTGTACCTCCATATGAGAAAGGGTCTGTAAGGGTAATAATCCTTCTGCCTATTAACTGCGGATTATGTATTAAATAAGGCTACCACACTCAAATACTGTCATTTTATTGTTACTACTAGCTATAAAAAAAATATGAGAAACAAAGGCTGAGATTCTGCCCTGAAATCTTCCCGTGACGCCAAACTTAGCCCCAATATCTATGAAGAGAAAAAAATAAAGTAGTAATATATTAATTATATTCATGTAAAACCTGAAAGTATAATTCCACCTCAGTATTGGTTCTGTAAATAGAATAGTATTGGTCTCAGTGAACACATACTAAATTTGTTCAGTCTGGAAAAGGAAAAATATTTACTTTAAAATTGCCAGCCAAAACTCGAATACTCCATTCTGAAAGCTCTGACATTTGTTTTCATGTTAACAAAGCATTTTTTATTCCAGTGACCTAACAGTGGAAAAAAAAAGTCAGAAAGATCAGAATTTCTAATCTGATGGGGTACATTTCCTTGCATAACCTTACCCCAAAACCAATAGTGTTCCTTATTTGAAGATCAGCATTTGCAGATGTTTAATTTAATCTACAGATCACAGAACCTTGTTTGATACTGAAGAGAGAGGTAAAGAACACACTTGATCAGACTGGAAATATTTGTTCATCTTTAACACCGTTCATTGTAAACTTGTCTTAAAATTTTAACTATTAATAAGCAATTGAGACCCACTGATCTTAATTTTAAATGTTCTTTAAATGTAGATTTCCAAGGAAATGATCACAACAGCAAAGGGCAAAGGCTGTCAGGTGATGAAAATAAATTTAATATAAGGGAAAGGAAGCAGACTGGTGAACTCATAAATACAACTGTTCAACATTTCCAGATTATGGATAGTTTATGCATCTATTTACATTTAATTTCTTACGAACACCTTTCCTTTAAAAAAGGGCATGTAAATCCAGCTTTTTAGATCTAAAACAGACTTTGCTTTCTGTTTAAAGAAAGTTGAGTGACAAAAATCTTTAACGTAAATAAAAATAGGCAATAACAAAGGTGAAAATTTCCCAAGGAACATCTAGATTTTTAACATTATGAGACCATCACTCTTTACTTCTAAACTTTTCTATATTTTTCTACCTAATTACTTCAACTGACCTTAATCTAGGATGATTCTGTTTGCTGCCAGAATTTCTATTCACATGCCCAAGGTATCCTACTTTAGTCACAGAAGAATAATTTATTCCACTGTAAGATGTCTAGGAGAAGAAGAAGGAGGTTTGAATGTTGACAGGCCCGCAGGAGAATACTTCAAGAGACCAATCCCATTGACTACACATTCTGATCTATTCAGTCTCCCTGAAGTCCCCGAAGGTGCAATTCAGAGTGCATTAAGACACATGTTGAGAAGGCACCTTCAGCCAGCCAGTAGGAAAAATACAGCTATATTCATAAGGTTGAATTTAAAACATCTGAATATGGCAGTGTCAAGCCAGTAGTTTTTTTATTAGAAAAGTAATACCAGTAGGAGCTGTACCGGGTCAATCCTCCCACACCAGTACAAGCCCAATTCTCCCTCATTACACCTGGCGCTTGTGCCAAATTTCCAACCTAGAGGTCTTTGATGAAGGACACTGCCTAGAAAGACCATGAAATCTTTTCCAGTATTTCTCTTTTCTGCTGTCCTAACTCTAGCAAGCACTTTTCTTTGCTGAAGTTTAAAAGCTAATTTCTTTGACCTACTCACTGGGCACAGGGAAAACTTGTCACCTTTCTCACTGCAAAACTAATTAAAACCTTTGCCACCATAAAGTCCTTCAAAGCTGCACAAGCCCAATTCATTCAGTCTTTCCTATCAGGTCATATTTTCTGTATCTCAAATCACTCTCTCAGCAAACAGCCATAGTAAAAGCCATGAATCCAGAATTTCTTGGGCAAATTGGACTTTCCTTCAATGTTGTTGTTATCAGCCAGTTTTTGTTTCCTCATCAGTTCTAGAGAAGCTTCGTTTCAGTATAGATGTGCCTTTTCTTTTTCTCTCTTTTTTTTTTTTTTTCCCATGACTGGATAATGCAGGCAACTCATTCCAGCTGCAACTGACCCTACAACCCCATATCTCGTTCTCTCCAGACAGAAGGCAGGTACAGATATTTAGTCTTGCCTAACAGAGGTATTTGCACTTGCTCTTGTTGAATTGCATCAACAAGAGTCTTGGCATTGCAAATTTGCCAAGACTTTTTTCCCTTCTGAACCCCAACCTCCAGGACCCCTCCAACATCCCATGCTGTGCATAAAGCTAATAAACATGTGGTCATCCAGGATTCAGAGTTTTCATTAATACCAGATCAAGAGTGATGCTTACAGAAACTAATTTTGACAGAATTCTGTTGATAACCACTTTCAGTGTTATTTTGCAAATAGATTTTTACTTTCTCCCTGGTGCTTTAGTTTAGATCAGTTGTAAGGAACCATCAAAAGCCTCACTATGTTCTTGATCTACAACAATTAACATGTCTCTTAGTGTCTCTCCTTTAGCCAGAGAGTTGACTACCTTATCATGGAACAGGCAACAGTGTGAAAAAACCTTCTCCCCAACTATTTGTTAAGTTAGAAAGCTGAAATTAAAAACCTTCTCTTCTCTTGTAAAACTGAAGAGAAAGGAATTTTACAAAGAAAAAAATAATTTCCAGTAGGTGTACACTCTTTTTGTATCAAGAATACTGGGTTCTCTGCAATTTTGAGGAACAAGAAAAGTGCTGATAACACCACCACAAGAAAGGATATGCAAAAGAAACACTAAAAATGCACGTGAAATTGTACAGAACAGAAAAAAAAGAGCAGGAGGGTTTCTAATTGAGCATGTTCCAACAAATGTAGGACAAACTCATAGTAATGGGAGGTTGGCAGGAGGGAAAAGAGAGGTGAGCAAACAATTTAAATGCCATACATCAAAGGCAGGCAAAACACACTACACCAGCATGAACAAGCAATGCCTCACAGGAATGCTTATTTCTCTATATGTGCCTAAAACAATGAGTAAATACACAGAGAATAGAACAATAATCATTTCGGCACTAAAAACAAGAAGAAAAAAGAACAAAAGCACAACATACCTTGTAACAGTCTGACGACTTGATCAATCAGTACAGTAGCAAAAAAATAAAGATTAATCAGCACAAACCTGCTAAAAGTATAAACAAAGAAAATGTATTTTTGAAACACAATTAACACCTATTTGGGCACTGCTTTCAAATTTCTTTTTTGATGAAAGGTAAGCGAATATGAGGCGAGGCCTAATTACCTGTTCTTTGTAGGCAAATCCCAAAGCCATTACCAAGTCTTGTTGGATTTAATCTGCATCAGTCTTTAAGAGAGTGGCGGAGGATATTGTGTGTTCCCCGTCCATACACCTGCCCAGCAGCATGGGAAACCACTGGGCACACTTAGCCCCTAAATATATTGGAGGACGTCCCCCACACATATGGGGGATGTTCAGAGGCTGTCTGCATGAAGAGCAGACGTGCTCTTGGCCATATCTTGGCTGCAACAGCAGAGCCTCATCAGTAAACAGCAAGACCACGGCAAACTTTTTTACCAGGAACCCACAGTTTTCCCCTCCACCCTTTGCTCAATGTAATCCTTTCTATGTTAATGCTGGTGTGGATCTTAATGCTCCTTGGGCCATTGACCTGTAATTTTTGCAAGAAAGTCTTTGCAATTCTCTGGGGCTATATAAATAATTGACAGTAATTAATTATTATTGCACCTGCTGAAAAAGTGAAGACAGTGATCTATCACTAGAAGTGGAAAATTACTAAAGGCTATACTTCAGCCAAGCTCTCAAAAAAGATGTGTTCTGGCTTTCTTTCTGCTGCCTTGCTTTTCCTTTGTGATACATGTATTAAATAGTACCTTCTGCACCAAAAATTTTCACTAATTTTCACAGATTTTCAGAGGCACAAGCAGCAACAAGGATGCCACTGTCAATACACTACTGTTCAGGACCTCTGCTTTTAACACCAACCACAGTTCAGAAGCTGGAATGACGCTTCTTATCTAACCTAGGAGGAACATCAAGTCTAAAGACACCACAGCATCTCATGTTCATTCTCACAACTCCCCACTAGGCATTTTTAAAATAGATGACCAACCTCTCTGCAGCAAGAACTTCTTTCTGTTTGCATAGTCTAATGCAAGGAGATGCTGTCCTGCAGCTGGAGCCCCGAACACCTCGGTAATGCAAACAACTGTGCTTCACCAATAGAAGACAGAGACACAAACACCCTACGGTTGCCTTGTCATCAGTCGTTCTCCATGCTTGCTTGCCAGCACCTTTGCAGTCCTCTGAGACACTGCCAAGGGATATTTCAGGCAGTGCTTTCTGCTTTGCACAACAACACAGTTCTGGACCTTTACACACGATGGGTTTTATCTACCATTTTCTCCTGCAACAGCATGATGGAAACCATACTCAGAACAAGAGCTGAGTTGTTGTTAGTAAAAGCCAATGCTGTGTGCTGCAAGAATAAAAGAGGATTTATAGGTAGTCCAAAACTCAAATTTCAGGAGCCTCTTGCCTTCCTAGTCAACTCCTGATCAGGCAGATTTTGTAAGTACAGGTATGGCTGGCATGCCTTGCACAGGGCCACTGAAGCTCGTGGTAGACCAAGTCCAAGTTTTCTTAGTATTCCAGAAAAAACCCAAGTGTATTCTCACCGCTAATACAACAGAGGAAAAATACAAGTATCTCCTGGACTATTTTCCATACGTTAATTTTGTGAAGTGCTTCCAATCCTTCGGTACTGAAGACTAACAAAAGATATATACAAAGTTATTTTAATTGCTATGAATGCAGCAAAAAGCCCTTTGATTTCTTTGAGGGTTGGGTGTTGTGGGTTTTTTGTTTTTTTTTTTTTGTTAAGCAAAATTTCTGCGTTGGTGTAAGGCAGATTTTCCAGGCTTCAACAAACCAGATGGCCATCCAAAAATGCGATATGAAATTTTTATAGGAAGCTAAGAGCTGAACCCATCTAAGGGAGAGATTTTTTAGAGATTCCAAACTTTTAAAAATAAATATTACTGCAAGATCTTATGTATCTACATTTGAACTGTAATGAGTAAATAAATAGCCACAGTGATAATTACCTAAATTTTATATTTAGAAGGAACAGAACACGTGCAATAAACAATAGCACATTGTGATATTAATGAAGCGCTTGCTTCCTCTAAATGTAGAAATTCAGCAATTATCACCAGAATTGGCATGTATAAAGGTGCCGGTGACAATTTTAAAAAGGCATATTGCTTATCTGATAGACCAGAATGCATGCTTTGGACCCGATGCATTCTGTTATGAAGCATTCGGTGACACAGTCCCACACTGAGCCAAGCTTATGCTCGGCACAGCGACGGCTCTGGTGGAGAGGAAGAGGTGATTGCAAGCCTTCCTTCTGCTTGCCCCAACTTTGCGTTGGCCGGAGGCCAACTCAGCCATCAGCACAAATTAGAGTTGCTATAAAGATGTTCTACTTTACACCAGCAGCTTTGGACCCCTGAGGAGCGCACCACTCAGATATCAGAGCATGTATTGAACTTCAGACCTTTCCCGTCAAACCTGTGTCAGGCTCCTTCCCTGCTAAAAGGTGTCTTCTTTAGGCTCTCAAGCATTTTGCCCCGTGCATTTAGAGGAAAAATGACAGAGCCGGCCACACCAAGCTGAAACATCTCTGAGTCACAGGATTTGCCCTCTTAAGCTTTAAGGTCACTTTTGGTAATGCTGATTTGTGGCCAAAGATTTGGCCTGGGGACCTTGCCAAAGAAATACCTCCCGGTATTTCAGACCCGCATCTCTGGTCCTGTGCGCACACAAAGCTCAGCTGCTCTGCTGCCAACACCATGCCGCTCCAGCCTCTATGTCCTTAACTCTTTCCATCTTTCTTTCCCGGGCAAAAAATAACCCACTTCCATTTTTCATTAGACTTCTCCATGCAGCCTGGTTTCCTCTGACCCTATTCTAATTCACCTACGGAAAGAAAAGAGTTAGCAGAACACGGGAAGGTGATAATTTACCACCTGGCTGACTGCAGGGTCTGAGTTTTAGCTTCTCCATATTACACGCCAAGGAAAGTTAGCCACGGGGCAGCGGACTCAGGCAGTGGATGAAGTCTTCTCTCATTCTCTCAGCAATGAAGGCTCCATACTCATCCCTCTCCTTCACAGCGTACTTGCAGTGCGGAAAGCACTGCTGTACTGCTAGGGCAAAATTCCACTAAATGGCCAAGGAATTTGTGGCACACAGTGTTACAGTCCAGCCACACCTTGCAGCGGTCAGAAAGCTCTCCTTGTGTTTGGGAACTTGGCACAGCGTATACAAGAAAATTAATTGCTGGAGAGGTATAGTAGCCACGTTTCCAGGTTACACAATTCAGCTGTTTGGTTCATTCATCGGCATTCAGAACGTGTTTATTCTGCAATAGAGGCATAATTGCTTACTGTGGCTCTGTTCCTGCAAGTACCTCCCGAAAGATGGACGCCTGCCCCGGCGCCGCTGCTGGAGCTCCGCGCACCTCCCGCACCCCCCCGGCTGGGCGCAATGGCTGCGCATGGTCCTGATGGAGAGGCGCCCGGAGTCGGTCATGCTCCGTCACACTCGTGAGGCTGACTCCCTCCTCGCCTCAGAAAGCGTCGGCAGGAGTTGACTCGGGGGCTGCGGGAGCAGGTTTGCACCCGGAGGCTCCCGGTCTACAGGGAGGTGGCAACTGTCACACACCGCCGGGGTGGGAAGACAAACTGCTGCACACGTTGGAGCGTTATGGCACTGAACATACGGATGATCATGGGGAGAAGATAACATACCATGAATACAATGAAGGATTCATACACCTGCCATTGCCAAAGAAAAAGAGATGACTAAAATGACTGTAGCTAATGCTTTCCCCCGCTGTTGCCAGAGGACACAGGGTACAGAAATCTCTCTGTAGGTATCTACAGAGGCATCCTAACCACCTTTCTAGAAGGAGCAATTGCACTTTTTCTGTAGAAGTTTTCAGAGTTTATAGCATCCATGACATATCCACGTCACTGAGACTTTAGATATACAGCAAATCTGTGTGTTGGCATAAAACGCTCACAACAACTGATCCTATAGAAGAAGTGCTCAGAAGCTTGCAAGCTCAGTAACCTGATTCACTCAACAGTTGTGCTGCCTCTGACGTCCCTAACGTCATTATACACTGTCCCTCTCCATAAAGGGCCAAAGGCACGAGGGTGAAGTAATCGCCACAAGGACAGTAGAGACGCTACCTCTCAGCCACCTAATCTCTGGGTGGTTTTCTGACTTGGCAAAAGTAGAACTACACTAACACAGGTCTGGGAGCTCTTATTGAGGCAGCCGGAGGGGAACCGCTCCTCTCACGCTAGGATGGGTCTCTCCATCTGCTTCTAAATGAAACCTGGGGTACCTTTTCCTACCAGTTATATGAACTCCTAAAAATCATGTACTGTGGCATCCCAGTCAAATAATCTAATAAACGCAGGATTACTGTGTCTCAGAGAACATATACTTCCCCTGTGCCTTCCTGTGCTGGTCTGTGATGACAAAACAGCCACTGCAGGGGCACATATCCCAGCTTTCAGTGCTTTTAAGATATACTGAATCCGCACAGGGACCGCTAAGCAAGCGTGTGGTCCAACTGCTTGGCTTGGCTCTTCTCAAGACACTCTTTGCTCACGCAAGCTCTTGTTGTGTTTTCCACTCAGCAGCCCAATGACTGTCTACGAAAACATGTAGTTATAAATGAGCACACCAACTGGTTCTCAACACGGAGCAGAACAATCAGGCGGTGGAATGCACTGGGAAATTCCCTGTTCTGCGCCTTTTGTTCCAAGGCTGCTAATGTGTTTTCCATGAGAATTTCTTCTGCAATGGAAAAAAATAAACATCTTCCCAAATGTTAGGCAAACAATTTATTTATTATTAGAATGAAAGGCAGAAAGGGGAATTTAGCAGAACTTTAAACAGAGATTTATTATGTAGGCTCAATATTTTTAAGATGCAGAAATGTGTTTCAACAATAGTCATATTTGATAAGAACTGCCACTTCAAGGCCTTACAGTCAAACTCTTCTGAACTGCCATTCAGATTAGCTGAATTACGATCCAGACCAACGTTATGTACATGCACAAAGTTGCAGAATCAAGTCTCTGTTGCTGGCTACGGAACCACGCCATCTTAGGGACTCTTTTCATGACCAAACTCACTGTGCCTAGGAAGGTGGAACCATAGAGATGAAGCCCAAATAAAAGGGACACCACATCTCCAAGCACAGTAGGCTACATTTAGCATGCTATCTACCATGAACATATTGGTGTTGATGGATGACCTCCAAAGCTGAGATACCTAGCTCTGGAGCAAACACCTGAAGCAGCTCTCCCAGAATTGTCTAGGTTTAACTGTTGTCCAGCATGCTACCTCCAAAAATTAAACAGAGGACGTAAATAGGAAAAGAAGTAGAGTTGATGAAGAAAAAAGATTAATTATGTGGCTGAAATGAAGTAAGGGGAGAGGAAATGCGAGACAAGAAAGAAGAAATGGGGCAAAACACTGGCATAAAAGAAAGATGGGTGAGTGCAAAGGAAGGGAGTGGTCAGGGGAAATTCTGATGCTAAAGTCCTACTGTTCTATGAGTTTTTCAAAACAGCCTCCTCGTAGCAGATAATCCGTGACATTTGTCTCTTAATCCTCTCAGCATGCCTAAGCAGAACCACAGTCTATTGAGTGAAATGCTGCAGCGTTGACCATAATTACAATACCGACATCCTAGTTCCTACAGCAGCCATAGCCTATGTAAAATAAAATCCCCACATACGACAACATGCGCAGGAGAATTAAATTTCAAACAATAGATCTATAAACAGGCTATGGATTTGCACATAGCTTTCAAACAAAAATCTTTTCAGCAAGGAGTGCATAGCTGAGGGCTGCGTAACATCTTTTAGCCTTTTCTCAGTATTTCTGAAGTAGTTTTTTCCTCTGGCTATTTTCCTAAGGCACAATCTGTTTTTAGGCTACACAAACAACAACATTTTTGCCTTTTTGTTCAGGGGAAGCAGGGCTTGTGGTGGCTGAAAGGGCAGCTGAGGTGAGCATGATTGGACTCGTCTCTTCTGCGGTGGCATTGTGGTTTTGCTACAGGGACCAGCCAAATGAAAGAATTGTGTGTCTTAATAAATACAGCCCTGTGTAATGCTCACTGTGAACATGTGTACTGGCCTTATGAGTGAGAATAAAAGGGGTGTACACTGCCCATAATTGATTTTCTTGTTCAGTTGTCCATGCTCCCCTGTACCCCAACCACATACCCTTCTGTAGCGATCTTGTCTTGTAACTGTTTATCATGTGGATTCAGCAAACCTATACACAGCCTAATTCTTGTGCAAAACTTGATTTATGGTCACCGAATTCATTTTTAATGAACCCTTTCCCAAAATATCAACAGCGTGTTTTGATTTCCAAGAGCAGTTTAACCATGAAAAAAAAAAAAAAGGGAAAAAAAAGCCCCTTCTTTCTCCTTGACTTAGGAACTCCACAAAGGCTACATTTTCCTCCAGCTTTGGATGCTCACAGCATCAGCTTGCACTTATATGAAAAAGACTACCTGTATGTTTAGCACAGCTACAGCCTCAGAGAAATCTCCATCTTTTCAGCTGCAGGGCAGACACGGAAGTTTTAAGGGTGAAAGGATAAGAGAGGCACAATTAAGGAGTCAATGGCTAATACATCAAGCTGCTGCCCGGCGGGATGGGTAACCTGTCAAGGGCTGGAGGCGCTAGTTACTCTCCAATGCATAAGGTCACAAAAATATCACACAGCATTTTAAATTATACTTAAATAATGTAGCAAATGCTGAACAGCAGCTCTTCTCTGATGCGTTGCAATGCTAATGGTCACGCAGTTACGGAGAGTACCTTGAAGTCCAATCAGGATCTCGCGTGCTTGATATCACGTGCACTTAACAGCCTGCTTTCTCCCCAGGGAGCCAAAATATAGATGAAGACTAAAGTTAATTAGAGTTTTGCCCATCAAAGCTAGCTTGTCCATAGGAAAAAACCCCAAACTTTTTCTTTTGCTTATATTTCTCATGCAAAGCATGTAGCATATCACTACGGTTCAGCAAAAGAGGGGGTTCTTAGAAAAAAGCATTAATTCCACTGGTTACACTACCAGTGCATAATGCAAAATTCAGCTTGGCTACACCACCTCCCAGACAGCACAGATGAAATAGCTCAGACTGTTTAACTGCTTGGCCCTGAAAAGGAAAGACCTTCTCCCTCTGTCTCTGCCCCTGTCCTATTAGCACTGTCTTGCCCCTCTTGTGCTGACTTGACCCTTTATCCAAGCAAATTCAGCTCACTAAAGTTGCAGAAAATTACCCTTCTGCATTTTGCCAGTGCGGTGAGTCCAGCAGGTCCCTAGGATGAGATGACCATGGGGATGATGGGAGCACACAGCTCCAAGCAGGGGTCTGGGGAGTTTCTTTCAGCAGCAGTAAGGTATTCGAGCTGAACACCTCCTCCCTCATGCGGCCATTTTCATGTTGTTGTCACCTCTCTCCCTAAAAGATTTGAGATTTTCTTTTCTTTTTTCAAAAGTATTTCCGTAAGTAGACAATCTCTTTCCAGAAGCTGTCACCAGGACTGCTGTCCTCACCCACAAAAACGCTCCTCACAGCAGACAGCAGTGCCCACTGGCCACTTTGAAGTCAGGGACAGAACTAAACCCATCAAAGCTACCCAGGTCCTTTCACTAACCAAACTTTTGCTAAACCCTGGAGCATCCTGTCTGACTGCTGAGGCCCCAAGAAGTTCAATGGGTTAGTGGGGACACCATGGTGGAGAAGGTCTACAAGCAGCAGATATCCCTGGTTCTTACCACATAACAGCTATGAGTGTGTCACAGCAATACACGGCAGATCAACACCAGGGAGCAGCAAAGAAAAACCTCTCCATCTGTTAGGACAGACTTAAATGTCAAGCTAAGCAACTGCATGGTAAACTTAGCTCATGTGCAAAGTCTGGCTTCTCTTACAACTTTACTGTAACCATATGCAGGTTTGCCCATTGCCCTTCATTCAGCAAGGACCAAATTATCATTCCCTAATTAGACAAATCTGTAATCATTACATGTCATCTTCAAGCACCAGGCAAAGAAAATTAACCCAGAAGTTAGAAAAGGGCCTGGAAGAGGTCCTTGTAAATACTACTACCAGAGACTTTTTCTCCCACCCATAGTAGAGTTATAGCTGCAACAGAGCAAAAAGTCATCAAAAGACTTGGCAATAACTATCACGTATTGGATCAGACTATATCTCATTCAGGAAAAGTGTATCGTCTTTGGTCTGCAAAATGTGGAAACAAGTTTGTACTGAATTAAAGTTACCTCCGATATCAATCATAAGGGGGTCAAAGAAGAAAAACCTAAATTTTCTAACTGTATTTGGACCATAAATAATTATTTAAAATCTCTTTATAAGAAGAATTATCTTGATTCTAGAAAATCAACAGAACCTCGAAACAAATGTTTTGATAGTGGACCAAATACCCAAGAATTACTGACCATCATTGCACTGAGGAGATTATCAATGGAGCCATCCAAAAAAGTGGAGGGTTCTCATGCATGGGAAAAATAACAGGCCAGCTTTTAGCTTCCTCCCTAAGGCATGACAGGTAGTCGTCTGCAGTTGTCTGCAAAGGCAAGGATCACACACAAAAAGCAGAAAAGCTCAGGAAAAAATGAGACAGACTGGATATTTTTTCCAGAACTGGCAGGATGAGGATGCTTGAAGGAAACTTGGACTAAGAACAGGAGCAATCTACAGCTTCCTTCTATCTCAGTCCCTGTCCTTTTTATTTTCCGTGCTTCTTCTTACCTGTTGACTTTGAATTTTTTGTTTTTTTCTTTCTTCTCTTATTTGTTTTCTTCTTGTTTTGATAGATGCCATAACAATTCATGTGCAGAGATGATGGCATTTAAAACAGAAATTGAAGCATTTTTTAATACCTGAGCTTTTTTCTGATGCACAGGAGTTTTGTATTTCTTTGATATGTTGGCACCTAGACTGTTTGTTATAAAACAAATTGAAAATGTTTAATAAATAATACAGTTTAAAATAATTTTAACACAGAAAAATATTTATAAATAAGTTTTAGTAAGAGTAGCTTAGGTAGAAACAAACACTTGAGGGTTGGGGTTTTTTTCATTGTGTAAAGCCAGTGTTGCAATTGCTGCCAGGTTTTGCCATTGACCTCCTCTCCACTTCTGCTGTATAAAACATAAAAGCAATATTTTTTGTATAATTCCCTTTGACCTGGTGATCCAGGCAAAGGTGGCAGGAATTTGTGACTTATCCTGGCAGAGACTAAATCACTGCACAATTTCTTTTTGCAATCCCTTAATAAATGTTTGTACCACTCGCATGCTAGAACTACTGTTCTTCCTACCATGGCCTGGAGCAATTGCCCTGGTTTCTTGCCCCCTAAAACTACTTCTGCCTTCAAATCCATTAGTTCAACAAATTTTGTGGATCTCCATCCAAGGACAGGAGGCTGCTCACTCAGGATGAAGTGAAGGTCCAAGCCTCCATTTCTGAGGTCAGCTGGCACCATTTCATTCTCAGACTAAATTGAAGCAGGGTCATTAAATGCTGTGAGTCAAAAGCAAAATTAGCTTGAACATTGGGCTGGTCAATAGGCTGTGAATGAAAAAAAAAAAAAAAAATCCTCCTAGAAAGTATTAACATCTGAACCAGTAAAAAGTTTCAATATTTCAGAAAACAAGTGTCAAAATTTCAAGGGTTTCCTGAAAGACAAATATCCTATTTTCTTATCAGCATGACAGAAGAATAAAGCAGGAAGCATTTACTTTGTTTCCCTTAGTTTAATTTAAATAAAAATCTTAAAAAAAAAAAAAAAAAAAAAGAAAAAAAAAAGCAGTTTCAAAACCACAGATGCAATATTTTATCCAGTCTATTGTCTCTGTGGGTAAGGATTAATTATAACATTCAGATTAAACTCCAGAGGTACCATAAAATGTGTTTTTAAGCAGAAGCCTTCATTAAAATAAGGAAGTTACACCAGTAATACTGCCTCTTCAGTGCTTTTAAGTCAGCTTTTTTGCCGAAGGCCCTATTCTAGTGTCATTCAGGAAAGCCAGAAAGTTACATGTGTAATGAGAAGTGATTGCAATGCCCAGGAACCCACGTGCCGTTTGCTTCCATAGAGACTTTCAAATGCAAAACGTCCAGGCTACTTTTGAAAGTGTGAGTGGGTCACTCAGATCCTGACTCTCAGATGTGTTTAAGAACATATATATGTTTAAAGATCTCGGCTGTCAGGGCCTCAGAACCTCTCTCCGACATTAGGCTGCACATCCAGCTCGTGATGCTCGAACTGCTGTGGGATTGCAGAGCCGGGAAACCGACATTTGGGGACTGAGACAGTAGCCTTCTCCCACGATTTGCTCAGTTTTTTGCCGGGGAACACGTATTACTCTGGACACGGTTTCTGTATTTTCGTAGCACGGAAGAGAAAACCTATTCCACGCTAAGGGAAAACCATTCAGCAAAAAACCCGACACATTTGCGTGGCGGGCACAGTGAGACCAAATCATCTGTTCTGGTGCTACTGAGTGATTCCTGGCTTTGTCCTTCACACAGCCCTTCTCTCCTCTTTCCTCTCTGCTTTTTTATTATAAAATAGTAATAATAGCAGTCCATCACCTGTACCGACAAGTCCGAGATGGTTTACTTCTCCTCCCCCAGGAAGCTGCTTTCCCACGGGCTGTCCTTCTGCTGGGGTGACGGCAGAAATGAGGCGCCCAACGGGTTTATCTCCCTGGCCCAGTTAGACCCACACAGCTCCCTGGGACGACGTAATTAACTCTGTCCCATTAAAACACTGTGCACTCGGCAGCAGCACCGCGACCCTGGCACTGGAAGGATCTGTCCTAGTTGCTAGCAGCCCTGCCCATCCCGTTCTGCGGCACAGCTACAGCCAAGCCTGGGAAGAATACCGTCAAAATCAACCACTGCAGACGGGCGAAGCGTACTTTTTGTGCTGCTCTCCAGAAAGTATACAGCCAAAATACCAACCATACCCATCACTTAGAGGTAGAAATTATAAGAGTCAGAGATCTGTTACGCACTATTTTGCTACTTTCCGGCAAGATGATATTTGTGTTTCTCCAACTTTCTCTCCACAATATCATCCAGGAGAGGAGGGGGAGGGGGAATACTGGGAAAAGAGATTTCTCTTAAAAGTCATCTAACCAAAAAAGCTCTGACTTAGCTTGATATGCAGTATAAAATATTAAAAGCCTGACTGCACTACAGCATTTTGCAACAACCAGGCACTCTTATACCAAAAATGACATTGTACTAAACTAAGTTTAAGGTGAAAACTCCAACAACTATCCTTTCACCCACCCCCCATTTTTACCAGCTACCTTTTTTATTTTGCTATTAGTAGAGGAAGCAGAGCAAAAGTAAGAACTGGGAAATACATTTGGTTTTGAACATGAAATGTAACCTGTTTATTAACAACAGGCAATCTTTCATCTTTGGGATTCGAGATCTGCACAGATTGCAGTGTCACCTCCCGGCATTCCCTACTGCGAACCTCAAGTTCGTGGGAATGACCAATACTAATGATCCCTGAACTGTTTCCCACAGCCAAATGACAGCTGTGATTCTTTAGCCCCAGCTCTCCTCCTTAGAGCTGATTCAGCGGTAAATTTATGGCACTTCCTCTGAAGTGTCATGCTGGCTTTGGACATTTATCACCCAACCTTATCATCAGAAGATGCGTCTTCCCCATAACTCATAGTCAAATGCCTACTTCACAAGACCATGGGTAGCAGGGAAAGGCAGGTCTGGATGTATTCTGGGAGATTTCCAAGGCACTTATGTTATTATCATCTGTCTTCAGAAGAGGAGGTATAATGGTAGAACTTTGTGCATAGTGTGGAGGAATTGAGTCTAAAAACATGGGCTTAAAGAAACATTGGGCATCTCTAAGCAAGGATACAAACAAACAAAAGAAGCAACATCCTGAACATAGTTCAGGATTGAGACTTTTATACCGCCCATCTGAGAACTCACGGGAAATATTTACATCCAAAACCATCTTCTGGCATGGGACAAGTAAAGTTAAACAGGAATTATTCAGAACTCATTACCCAAGTCTACTCCAGTTAATAGACAAATCTGTAAGTCCATCCATAGCACATTTAACATTTTCTGCTATTTTCCTTACAATAGTATTTCAAAGCAAATAACATTAAAAACTTCTCTACGTTGGTCTTTCCACCTGTTAAATTGATCCTTAAAGCTAGAATGTATTTTAGTATTTTAATGGCAAATTTATTATAGACAGTGTGAAACAAAATCTGCACCCAACAAGCTATAATCCCTCCAGCAAGAAGACTAACATGTAGCATGTGAAAAGGAGCTCCCCTCTTTAGCCATAGCTGAAAGTATGAAATCCTGACCAGAAAGGAACTCCATTAAACCGTAATCCAGATTTTGTCCTGATTGTGCATTGTTCTTGCCAAAATATGTGATGATGTTTGGCTAGTGCAGGTTTTTAAACTGGTTAGGGAGTAAGGCACTATTGGGAGAAATTGCTTCCAGGTTCAGATGTGGATTTCAACCCCCTTCTCTTTCCTCCCCACTCTCAGCTCTTCCAGGCAGTATTTTATTTTTAAATGAGGGCAAAACCCAGTGTCTTTAACTTCATAACTTCTTGTTCAGAAACTCTAGCAGTGTGCGATAGTCTGGTTAAGAACTGTTTATCCTGCAGCCATGCCAGCAAAGCAATGCACCCTTGATCTTTCCATATGAGCTGTTACTCAGAGAGCAGGTTTCACAGCAGGTTCCATGGCACAAAAGAGATCATGATGCAGAAATAATGCTCCAAACAGCCAGACGCATTCTCACTTCTACAAATGTCTGAGCAAACATCCGCATCTGGTATTCTGATTTTTTTGTTGTTGTTGTTGTTTTAAAGAAAGTAAAATTCTGAGGATTAGCTTTTGTACTTTTCCATTTTGGAGTGCCTCCACCTGCTCAAACAAAGGTGTTCTCGCTTTGGGTCTGGATGGAAAATGGTCACTGGATCAGGAGCACATGTTCAGCACGTTCTGCACAGGATAGACCTGAAATGCAAGGGCTATTTTTTATCTCACAGTGCAAGAGGAAAATCTCGAAGGATGAGATTTTCACAGCAAAGGCGATCAAAAAATCATCATGTTTTTCAAAGTTCTCTGGGCCACATATTCAAATACCATTTTAAATTTTGCCAAGGAAAACATTTTTCAACCGTTTTGAAATATTACAAAAATTAAAGTATTGCTATTCCATCTGGGTAGTCAAAATTAGAGAATTAAATCCTGAGCAAACAAATGAGACTTTTGCACCTTACTCTGTAAAGACAAGTACTAAAATTGCAAACAGTAGATAAATAGAAACATTCTAAAATGCAAATTAATTGTTACCAGCGATATAAGGCCAAGCCAGTAAAGCACTCTCATTAAGAAGCTTTATGGAGGCCATAGATTTAATTATCGGGGGCAGTTGTACAACTCGTTCTGACCTACTAGCAGCATTTTTGGTTTGCACAGATGGGCCATAGTGCTGTCTCTTTCTTCCGTCTATCTTCTTCATTCCCCAGCACAGGCAAATTACTGAAGTCTATAAGTATTCTGCTCAGCAAAGCTCTCACCCTTCCTTGTCAGTCTTGAATGCAGCATGCTTTCTGCTGGCAGTAGAGGTGGAGACAATTTTCAAGACTGTGAAAATCTTATAAGTTTCGTTCCTCAATAATTATTATTCTGCAGTTGGCAAAGATAAATGCAGGCTGTTCTCCCTGCTCATTTTCTGCTAACAGCAGTAAGTGTCCTACATACTTAAACCGTGTGCCATGGACGTACGGGATGAGGGACAAAGACAAAGCTTACACAGCTGGCTTAATAAATAAGGGGATTGAAATGTTTCACTAGGTGTATGTAGGGTGTATAACTCTCTTCTGTTCACTTACCATGAAATAACAAAGTTTGGGACCTACTGAAGGACATATACTACGCTTGGCCGTGTTAGTTCTACAAGAAGGCAAAGACTTGTAAGAAGCTTGGGCTTTTCTTCCCTGGGAGGAAAGATCAAACTGTTAAAAGCACATTGCTGAAAAGTCCATGAAGTAAGGCCTGGGAAATTTCTTCTATATACTTGTGCAATATCTTGATAGAAAAAAATTAATCCTATTTATTTGAATGTGATAACTGCTGGATGGACTTCAGTAATAAAGGATGTCATCTGTGCTTCCACCCAGGAGTCCCTGCTCCTATCATTCTTGTTATTCCTTTGAGTAATCAGTTTTCTGTAACCTGAATTTCTGTCCTGTCACCAAGTAAATGCATTAAAAGATTACATTGCCATTCAACCCTTGTACGACTTGCCTTACAAATTTCAGACCCCTGTCAGCAAAAGTTCTTCATGCTGTGTCTCTGGGGAAAAAACAAACAAACAAACAAACAAACAAACAAACAAACAAACAAACAAACAACCACACTAGGTCTTTTATCATCTCCAGGACTTTATTCTTGGAGCAAAAATCTTGGATCACCAAGCCCTACCTGCAGAGTGAAAACTTCTGCCTTAAGTTCCTTCTCTTCTTGATTATAGCCAATGAAGACAGTGAAAAGCACAGCTTTCCCCTGCAACACTATGTAACTGAATAAACTAATGTCTGACTGAATCATTTCTCATACATTAAAAAAATATTTCTCTAAATGAGTGCCTGAAAACACACTGCCAGCTAATGAATATATAGGACTCGTCAGATCTTGATTTTTTCTTTTAATGTGTTTGAAAGGACCTGTCTCACATCTGTCTTGACACCTTCCTTCAGCTTCTCTGATCCATTGCTTAGCAAAGGTTAAAATAAAGAGCTTCTGCCTGGACTCACAGCTTCTGAGCCATGCCACACAAAAAATCAAGGCATCCTTTAAGGTTTTCCCACAGAACCCAGTTGTGAACACTAGACTTGCTTTGAACATACTTAACTTTTAAAAACAATTTTCTTGACATTGATGTATCCATGTACTTAAGCTACAGTTAGGATCACAGTGAGAATATTTCCTTATTTCCCAGCACTAATGTTCAATTTCTCTTTGAGGCATCATAACTGCATTTTACTTTCACTGATCCTTGGTGCCAGCCAGCCCTAGCTTGCCTAAGTTTCACACAGTGTGGCTGCATTCACTGTGCTAATCTTATGTTACATACATTTTTTTGTCACTCCATGTGTTTCTAATTGGTTTCCCAAGCACCCGCAGCATTACAGCTGCTCTATTTGGCAGCTGCAAGTGCCCACAAACCCCTGTGTCTTCCTTTTCTACACTGTTTTAGGTATTCTCTTTTGGCACTAAAGTAAAAACAGTTGTAATCAGATGTAAAGTATAAAAAAAAAAAAAAAAGCATATGGAAATCTTGTGGTTTTGATGTTGCAAGAGGAGAAAGGTCTCTCCCTGCATTATGCCCACTGCCCCACCCCAGCCAAAGGAAACTGGCATCTCTCTGTCTAATCTGGGGCTATTATAAGAAATTACAAGCAAAATAACCGCAACCGGAGGACGAATGACCAAGAGAGCACAAGCTGCCGTTGGTGGTGGACCAGGCAGAGCCGAGGGCAGGTCTGACCACAGCTCGCCTGCCTGGAGGCTCTTCACGCCCACAGGCAGGACAGCCTGGCTGGACTGAGGAGGTTGACCTGTCCTCCCAAGCCTTCCTGTGCTCTTGCTGCCTGGAAAATGGCATACTGGAGGTTATTACTTTACAGTGGAAAATGTAAATATTCTGTAAAATCCACATTCTTTGCATAAAAGGCCAAAGAGATTACTGTTAAAGCACTCTCTTGTATGGCTAGCAGGGGGATAAGCACTGCAAGGTGCTTCATAAGCTGCCTACAAACAAACACCAGTGAAATGCAGCGTGGAAACCCGTTGGGGAAAGGACTGTGTTATCTTTACTGTACATGCACAGCAGATGGGTCTTCACTTTGGCATCTCTGATCCCACCTGAGAAAGTTGCACAGCAAGTGAAGAGCACAGCGCTTATTTTACCTCTCATGCAAGAGTGAAGAGTGGAGCCAAGCCCAGCACCACCTGAACCTATGGTCTGAGGAGGTCTAGGTGTTTTAAAATCAGTGCCCAAATCCCTGAGTTGTCCTGAGTGCAGGTGTCCTAAGGTGAACCTGACTGTGGCCACCAGTCCAGACCCAGGCTAGGAACCAAAGTACTCATCCTACACAAGGCAGTTAAGAAACTGTGCTGTTTCTGTGTCTGTCACCACGTTCTTAATTTACTGGACTAAATACCCTAGCAGGCCTGTAACATGAGTTTCTCACAGCAAGTGAATCACTATTTGTGTGCAGAAAGGAACGGAGGAAAATAACGAGTGGATCTCAATCCCATGTTCATTTTTCGTGGAAGATCCCAGTGGAATGGACTAAGAATAGTCATGCAGGGCAGCAAAATTTTTGCTTAATAAGTCAAGGGCGCCCAGTCCACACATGTAATCCTTGTAATGTTTCTGCTGAATTGAGCTTTATATGGGGGTAGGAAAGAACTCCTACCAAATATGCTGTTGCATTAATTACAAGTTTTCCATTTGACAGCTTAATTAAGAAAAGAAGAGTTAGTGTAGGGCTTGTAGAATTCATGATGAATCACACATATTCCTACAGACTTCATTTTCATGTTTCAATTATACACATTCCTAACTGATGAACAGCAACATAGCATTTTCTGTTTAATAAATGTGATATCTGTTGGAATTGATAACATTAGTTCAGTAATTACTGAGCCATTATTGTCAGGCACCAGGAAAAAAAAGTGGAAGGATGCCCTAGTTATTAAAGTTTAGTATCAGCACTAAAAAAAAAAGTGTGGGGGCTTTACCTATAGGCGTAATACTTAGCAGAAGGCAGTGATAGACGAAGCCTATGGATCCAATTAGGAGACAGGGGAGGAGGAACAATAGCTTCATGACTGGAGAACCAGACTGAGGGTTGGGAGATCTGTGTTTAATTCCTCTGTCTATCACAGACTTCCTGTGCGTCTTTAGTCAAGTTATTTCATCTCTTCATGTCTCAGCTCCCTATCTGTAGTAGCGTAATATACCATAATACAATATGCCCTTCTCCCCCACTTTTGTCTATCCTTTTCAATTGCAGGAGCTTAACTGTTGCGACTATCTCCTTCTCTGATACGATAGCCCTCTGGTTTTGTGGGGAAGCATCAAATATGCTATCATAATACAAATAATTGTAAACCTGATTGTCTTTTAACTCATGGGAATAAAAAAAAAGCAAGCCGCTTCTATGTAGACAGAGAAATAACCTTGAGAGAAAAGGAGGCAAATATCACCTTAAGCATGTGTTTTTGTTTCACCATTTTGTATCCAAACACCATTTTGTACCCAAACTTCCCTTTTCCTTTTTCTTTTTCCTAAATACGGTAAGAAGGAAACAGAGGTTAAGAGCAGGAAATACTTCCCTGGCAGAGCTAACAGCAGAGACCTATGGATGACAGTTTAGTCACAAATTTAGCCAAACCTTTTGGTTTTGTTCCCAAGGAAGGGTTACTTTCCTAGCTACAGAAAATTAAAATTTGCAAGAGGTGAGCATGCGTGGAGATGCCAAGGGTCTCTGTCTGATGGCTTTTTTCCCCTTTTGCAATAACAGCAGCTTGCAATCGAGTTCAGATGTTTATTTCTTTGGCAACCTATCCAAAGTCTCTCACACTACCATAAAGGAAAATGCTTACACATAAAAATAGGTTTCTACTATAATTACCTTTGAATGTATTCATAATTGTCTCTAATAAGATTACTGATCAAGAGCCTCGGCTGAGAAAACAGCTGAAAACGTCTCCTTGTTCAACTTTCTAAGGAGCAGTGTCTGCTTTTTTTACCTCCTCATCATCAGAGACTGATAATGCACAAAGCACCTGACTCCTGCTTCCCAAAACATATTTTAGAAATGCATGTTGCCTTTCTGACCTGATAAGAGGTTCTGTTTTCATCAAACAAAGCACAAGGAGACTGGAGCAACTCTAGGTGGACATTTTGTACATCCGATCAAGAACAACAAAACCATATGTTTCCACATTTTAATGCACAAGAAAGTACTAAGAAAGTGATAAAGAAGAAGATGGCCTCTCCCTGTAACCTACAAGTTTATATCATTTTATGAAATCTACATAGTAAACATGGAAATGAATGCCATCTAGAAGCAAAGGATTATTTCCTTACCATTCCATGCAAGTATTTTGGCAGAGACAACAGAAAGCATCAACACAAGAGCTGAGTGAACTCCACCTGATGTGGCAGGTCGTGGTGTTCAGCATAGTGCCATGATGCATGTCCACTGCTAGAACTGTTCTCCAGTTTATCATCTCACATTTGGTTGTTACTAGAAATGACTGCAACTGTTCCAAATGAATGTTTTTGTTTTCCTTTTTTCCCACTGGAAAATGCTGATTTGTCAAAACGTAGCTGATCCATGGGAACAGAATGATTTTAATGAAATTCTGGTTGAAGCCAAGGAAACTGGCAGCTGTGCCAGTTTTGCAAATTTCTTGCTCAGGCAGGTTTCTAAAATTATCCCATGTGATTTGCTGCCTGTTCACCTGGTATATTGCTAAAGAGACCAAGTGCCCCCAAGTCCCAAGCTCTCAGCCATGGACTGGTCCAACCTGGAAACAGAGACGCTGAAGGTGCCATCTCTGGAGTTTGCCAAGACTTGGAAGAGTTTGGGAAGAAATGTTTTGAACTTATTTAACAAAATAGCCTTTCCATTTTTGTTAAACAGAGCTGTGGACTTATTCAGGAAGACATTTTGAAAGTCCTTTTTTCACTTGAGGGTTTTTTTTTTATTTTGAAATTTTCCACTGAGTGGCTGAAACACAGCACAGTATATTTCTTTGTTTTGCAGTTACCACTGCAAAGCCATTTCTCACTGATCAAAAAGAAGTACAACAGCTTTGGAGGGTTTTGTCTCAGCCAAGGTGGCTTTGTGGAAGAATCAACCTGTGGAAATGCCTTTGTTTTTTCCCAGCTGTGGAAAGGCCTGCATGGACTGAGGCTAGACACACATACAACTTCAACAGAGCTACAATTCAGCGAGATAAATCCTCTTCCTAAACATTAAAAAACCTTTCCAAATTAGAAGACATTAGGCACTCTACCTACCGTAGCTGTATGAAATAGAGTTTATTGCTTATCTCTCTTTGGTTGTCCAGGTTGGCGTTTTGTACTCACAATACTAAAAAGTTAGAATTTGTGATGCGGATGAGAGCTTGTGTTCTGAATTTAGTTTTATTCATAGTATCTGAAGCTAATCCTCCATTTTCTTGGCTATTTAGAGATACCAAAATGGAAGCTTTCATCTACTTTTCAAAGGCCATCTAGGCATAGTTGTTTCCTTTATTAAATATCAATTTAGCATTACCTTTTTACCTTGCTCTTTTTTTGTCACATCATTGTCCTAGACTCTTTGTGACCTTTTTTTCTCTATTCCCAATGTAGCCATTTACCCTGCAATTTTCCCTTTTCTGTCTCCATCTGGGACAAGTGTTGTAGCTGGGGCAAACAGGGCTTACGGGCTTCCGCTCTGAGCTGTGCAGGTTTTAACTCACTTTTCCCTTCCTGGTGTGGATTACTACACAAGCTGGCAAACCCAGTTTCTCATGGGTCACCTCACATCTCCCAAGGTTAGATCTTCCCAGTTTCGGCTGTTGCAACACCAGCACTGTTTGGTGCTGAACAGTGGCTGCCGGAGGTTTGAAATTCCTCGTCGTTGTCACGTCCTCTTTCAATGGCTTCGAGAGCACACCACCTCTGCATCACCCGTGTGGTCTCTCTTCCCAATGAGGTACTGTGGTCTACTGGAGAAGAAACACTGAATTTTGCTTTCTTTCTGCCTGTTCTGTTTTACAAGAAATATTTGTAATAAGATAGTTTGTTTCTGGACAGGTGGTCTGCAGGCCTTTAGAAGCCTGAAGCGATTGCAAAGCCAAGACCTTTTCCATTTTGTATAATTCATGTTCCATCTTCCTTAGCCTCACCAGGCAGACCTGTTTCTCTGGGCACAGGGAAGTCCTCCTCAGTTGTTCTTTAAAATGTGAGAAAAGGATTAGCTGCCGAGATAAAACCACTGCGCTAATCAGTTTACAGAGGTGTAAATTGTTTGTCAGAACACAATGCCAGCAACGTTATTTTGTTTAACAACAATCCTAACAGCAAGGGTCCCTGGGGTGGAAATAAGTAATCAAGCAACCAGAGCTGAAACTTTGAGAAAGCAAGGAGCCATCTCTTTCCAGTGCGTCTGCAGTGTAATGAGATTGCACAAAGCGCTGGGAAACGAACCGGGCTTCTCTTTCTGTCATCCTGAAACGAGCACTTATGTGAGTAATCGTTACTCGCACCAGCAAACTTACTCTTTAAGATGAGAAAGGAAGGACAGGAGGACCAGGGCTTTGCCCAAGGTTTTCAAACAGTAACTTGGTTGTTGAATTCAACAGCTTTATTGGCAATTACGATGAGATTAAAAGAAAGTAATCAGAATTAAAGCCAAACCAAACAGTCCTGGAAGTCCCATCCTCAGACTACCGAAGTTACGCAGTGTTTCATCCAGTTGTTCTTAATTAAGCCATCCCAGACATTTTAGATAGCAGAATCAAACCGTTCCAGTTTTAATGTCTTGGTATTGAAATTAATTTTGTGCCTATGCCCATATGGGGGCATATCCATAAATCCAAAGCATAAGGAATGCTGAGAGCATCTCATTTCCCGTCACCAGCTACTGCATGGATAAATCAAGATTTATTGAACAAAAGCTGCTCTCTTTCCCCGCAAATTTTGCCTCGCTTCTGTCCTTAGACCACCACGGGTTCCATCATACTATTACAATCAGCCAGCATACCAAAATGAAATGATTGAAAGGCAAGTCTCAGCAGAACTGGAACAGCCCCTTCATTTTTTATTTCTTACTTTCATGTGTGTGAGACAGGGAGAGAGAGGGGGAGAGAGACTATTGAACTTTAAACTTCCTGATAAGCTGTATTGTGGGAAAGTGCCATTTTTAGGTTTACATGAAGGAGCTACCTCTGAGAATGGCCTTTTAGCCTGTGAAAAAACTAGAAACATCCCAGGAAGTCTCCGAAACTTTGTAGCACTGTGAGAATTTGTATAAAAATAAACATTGGATTATTTCAGTCCTACTCCCTTGAGAAAATGAGCCCATATTACTCAGAGCTACTAGCGTAATCTTGACAGAGGAAGGGAAATTAGCAACTGATGCCAGGGCCTTTTGTTTTGTTTGGGGTTTTTTCCCCTTCTTTTTAGTGTAAAGTAATACTTGGAAGAGGCAGCAAAGGCAGGTTAAGCATGTGATTGAAATGGGCGCAGAGCTGAGACCAAGCCCTGGAGGTGAGCAAGCCAAGCCAGAAGGAGCACTTTTAAAAGGTGTAAACTGGAATTCACAGAAACATGAGAGCTTGGAAAGCATCCACTGACAGACACAACCCAAAAACAGACAAATCCTGGTCTCTAGAGTTCAGGGTATTTTTTAAAGCTTTTTGTCAAGCATTTTTCTCAGGAGAAATTAAGATGTGAAAGGCACAAGGAGTCAAGCAGAGTCCCATGACACTGCAAAAGCTGTTTCTAAGCCTGGTCAGGAAAGTCCTTCATTTCATGGAAAAATTATTCAGAATAAGCTGTCTTCCATTCAGGAAGGGCTGAGAATCCCACATGGTAATAGTGGTAATAAACCCACATTTTATTCAGCATTGCTCCTAGGACTAGTAAAGGATGGTAAGAAAGAACATGAGATGTTGCGATTTCAGTAACTACTGGTAAGTGATTTCTATAAACCAAGAGGAAACTACATAAAGCAACGTGTAGGAAGTCTAACACAGGGTTATCTGAAACCATAATACCGAAAATGCATGTGTAAGAAAAGAAGTAGAACGAAGTCATCTTCTCCACAGCTACGAATTGCTCCACAGTATTGAGCAAGGTTGAGCAACCGTTTGATGGAGAACGCCTGAGAGGCTTTGCATGCACTCGGAGGAGACCACAAACTTGCATTGTCTCCAACTCAGAGCAATGTTTAAAAGCAGAGGCTCCATTAATGTTCTAACACATGAGATGTGAGCTTCAGACTTAAGCGTACTGTCCCTCGCCGTACCTTGCATGGCACCAAGACGACAAGGAAGAGAGCATAATAAGCTAGAACAGAAAAGGAGAGAAGTTACTTTACCTGCTGTCTTGGCTGACTTTGGATTCAAGACTAAAAAAGAGTTAAAAAGCATTAGTTTCTTTAATCTGAGATAGATTTAGCTGGATGTGTAACAAACCCACATTTCGTTGGGGTGAAACACAGATGGGGACCCCCAACAAGCATTGAAAAAAGCCTGCAGAAGCAGTCACTGCTACCCACACCCCTTCCTGTAAAGATCATTCCAGGCAATTCAGGAGGCAACAGGCAGGGTGTGGTCCTTTTGCTGCCAGATTGGCCAGCAAAGGAAGGCGAAGGTGAAAATCTCCAATAAGAACAAAATGAAGACAAAGAAGTTGCTTCACAACAGGGAGAAAATAAATACCTCCAGAAGCAGGAAAAAGAAAGTGATACTTTTTTACTTCACTGCCCAATCAAGTTAATAAAAACCTCAAAAAAATCACTATACAACTGTATGATATCTACAGTGAAAATTCAATATCTACTGCCATTAACAACATCATTAATAACAAACGTCTGTTTAATTACTCTTGCTAAGATTAAAAAGGCCATTATTCTTGTAACTTGAGAAATTCATTAGCTGGAAAGTCTGTTTAATGCCAAATGCACCCCCCTTAAAGGCACAGCGTTTAATACTTGAAGGTATTTCTGACATTCAGGCATTTGTGTTGCTTGAAGAAGCACTACCCAGCTGGGCTGAAGTTCATGCTGTGACAATAAGTAAGTGCTGTTACATTTCAGAAATTCAGATGAAGCTACAGGGCGTTTGATAACACTGTCTTTTCTCCAGAACAGTTGAAAATGCACAGCTACAGAGTAGGGTTCTCAGAAGTACCTAAATCACTTAGGAACCTTCATCTATATGAAAATAATAAATAATATAATAATAAAAGGATAATAAATGCTTCTGAAAGATGGGCTTTGTTAGCCATATCCCCCCCAGCAAATTTTGAAAATGTATTTATATATAAATCAGCTTTCTCTCATGTGTTGAAAGGGTCTTGCACCTCCACCGTAAACCCTAACTCTGTGGATTATGCAACGTGCACCTTCCATAACCGAATCCTCGTGGCACTTAACACTCGTGTTTGCCTTGCTATTGAAGAGAGGAAAATGCAGCAAATGTGGTATTGCCTGTTAATGCACCCGTTTGGCTGATGTCCATTTTTTAATGGTGCTAAACTCTTAACGCACATTCCATCTCCAGACCTGGATGCGGTTGTACAAGCAGGTACAAACAGAGCAATTACCTCCTTCTAAAGCATGAAACGCCGTACTCCTCCTTGACTGGAGTCCAGGGCAGGCAGAGGATCAGGTCTGCGGCACAGACTGACGTGGAAAGGTAAACATTTTTCCCACCTGCGAGCAATATGGATGGTGCAGAAAGGCTATAGAGAAAAATTATTGCAGTTCACAGCAATAGCACACAGGGATGCATTTAGCAGAGTAATTCACCCTGAGAGATGAGAGGCTGCATGCAGGAGGAGCACCCCGGTTCGCGTGCCCCTCCAGATGGCTAACCTCCACACCACGGATGCCTTGTAATGACAGCGTGAATAAGGAGACGTACCAAAACGGGGGAGGAAACGGAGCTTTCAAAAAAGTTACTCAAATGATAGGTATCTCAAAAACTGTGATGAAAGAAGGCTCACTGCTTCGCCTGTTCATGCACAGTTTCAATAACCGCAGGCTACGCACCAATGTCTGTGCAATGCCTTGTGCTGCATTAGCTATTCAGTGTGACACCTTTTTAATACTGGGTTGAGGGGCATTAGAAAATATAAAGGGGCATTAGAAAAGCCTAAAACTGCAAAATTTGTCTGTGAGGCAAGGGCAGTAACTTATCCCTTTTCCCTCATTTCCTCAGAAAATGACAACAGTTCCGGCTGCCGTGGTCGTTGACGTGGTGGTGACAGCAAACCAGCAAGAGCTGTGCGGCTACTTGATGCGATACCAGGACAGCAAATTGAGACTGAGTAGTCACGTTCTGAAAACGTTACAGATATTCCAGATCTTAAGAAGATCTCAAAGCCACCTGCCCCCCTTCTTGGGTACATATCTTCTGTTTTTCTGTTTCTTCTGGAGACATCTCCCAGAAAGAGAAGTCCAGACTTTTTATGTTGTTGTTGCTGTTGTTTTAACCTTTCAACCTTTCTCTCGTGTTGATATCACCACTAATCCACATCTGTTTGGAGGCGATTCCATTTTTCCCATCATGCTGCCTAGGGAGCAAGATTGTAGTGGAATACAGACAGTTTTCCCTAAAAATAAAACCTAGCACTAATAATACACCATTGATTAGCACTTACAGCTCAGGAATAGTCCTACCATGTGATACACTGGATGTTCTTACATAGTGAAAGCAGAATAACTTGAAATTATGAGGAAGTAGATGTCGGGGAACCTGAGCAGTAATTCTGAAAATCTTTAAGTTTAGCTCCTAAATACCCATTTCTTTGCCTCACCCTACTTACAGATGTGCAAAAGCCTTGTCTTTTACAGTCACTTTCCAGCAGCATATAAAAGCCTCTTCTTCATGTTGGGCACCAATATGTGAACATCTACCACAAAGTCACAAACATCTGTTAAAAGAGCTTTTTATAAGCACTTCTGCCCCATTTCTAGGTCATGTAAGAAGGTACACTAATTCAGTGTCAAGAGTAGTGGTATTGTGGGCCAGTAATTATGTTAATACAGATAATGATATGTACTTGTATTACAGAAGCTTTTTCAGAGTTAATTTTACAGTCAGGCAACTGCTCTGCTCAGTTTAGCTTTGCATTTGGATAGCGAGCGAAGTGAAACAACCGTAATTTTGGTCAGTCGGGAGTGCTGCATTACAGAAGTAAGGAGCTGTCTGAGAACAGAGGGCATTAACCATTCCCCTTCTGGCACAGTTTTCTGCCGCTTTGCACCACTTTGTGAGCCTTTAATGGCTGGCTTTGAAATGTCATACCCACACAGTTATACCTTGTTTATCTGAGAAACGTTACATCAGAAGCAAGCATTGGGCTTGCTGAAGGGCAGTGCTGCAAATGGAACTGCTGTAGATTAACTGTGGTGATTAACTACTCTCTGGAATAGATGAGACACTCACAACAAGCCTTGAAGTGCTTATCGCAGACCAGAGCTGTAAGGGATGCTGGCGTCTTGCTTAGGCCAGGACGAATGGGCAAGAGCATCCATATGGCCCAATTTCTTTAAAAATGCATATACCGTGTGTAGTGTGTTGTCTTAATAAGCAGGGAGCTAGATCCAGTAGTGCCCCTGAGCAATCAGCCAGCCCTCATGTCCAAAATGGCAAAGCTGGGTTGCCCAGGCTTCCATTTTAATTTTTAGAGCTTAAATCCAGATAGGATTAGTAGCTACAAAATCTAACTGCATATTTGTTAACATCCTGAGTCAACTAACTGCTTGAAATATGTGTAAGCATAATACACAGGAGAAAAAGCTAGAAAAGAGAAAGTATTATATGTGTATATGATTGCCACATCCTTTTTCTCGGGAGCAGTACGATTACCATATATATCCAGCTATCATACACTCTGGGTTAAATTAAACCATGGTTGAAACGCAACCAGTTTAAATTATATTACCCCAGGGGTCGATTTGACCCATCACATGCTAATTACATCCCTGAAAATTAATACCTTTTTTTTTTTTTTTAAGGTAAATAGTCTTTTCTAAAATTATTTTTATGGAAAACAGGTTTTGTTTGTTTTTTCAAGAAAATTACATATTTGCAGAGTTCCTGGACTTTTTATGCTGTTACAAGTTACATCTGGTTTTCTCCGCTGGCGTTGTCCAAGCCAACTTTAAAGGTAAAGCTAATCCAGAGCAAGCCAAGGATCTGACTAAATTCTATAAGCCAAGAAACAGCCAAGCCACAGAGAATATTTAGGCACGAGGCTCCTGCCCACAGCCCAGCGCTGCGATCCCCAGGAATGCACTGCGATTGCTCTACAACCTTGAAAAGCCTGGAGACAGCTGCCGGTTCCTGGCTGCAGCCTCGGCTGCTGAGGCGTTTTTTTCCAGCTTGGTTTCTTCTCGTCCCTGTCAGGTCCAGCCCCAAGCCGCGAGTCCCGGCGTAGGCTTTCGGCGGCTCCCCCGTTCCCCTTCCCCGCGGCTGCTCACCACCACCCGACGGGGTGAGGCGGGAGGATGGACAAGCTTCCTGAGGCTTGAGGCTCTGCAAACACTCGGTCTTCCTTCTCTGCGAAAATACCTCGGGTCCACAAGCGTCTCTTCTTGCAAAGTCAAATACCTGCCCCGGCGTTTTCGCCTGTTGTTTGTTATTAAATGGAAGAGTGAGCTGTGTATTTCCACTTCGTGTAAGCTAGGCTGGCAGGAGTGGGTCATCTGGATATGAAGCGTCTCGCCATGCCTCTGGCTCACTTCTTCATTATATGTTTTCCTCTCTCCCCGTTCTCTGCTCTGTAATTTCATTGTCTCCAGTATAACTCGAGTCTTACAACTGAGTCTGAGCTTGCTAAGTAAAATTATGGTCCCAGAAATGAGTTTTGCAGATGATTTCAGTGAGAGCAAACAAAGTATAGATGTTTATCCCCTGCAAAAAGACATACTATTAACTGTAGAACTCTTAATATCACCTCTATGTTCATTTGTAACAATACGACATGAAAATCACCAGCATCGTCATAGCTGTAGGGCAGTATTCACATGTAAAATCTTATTTATCCTGTGCCAAGGATCCCTGGATAAGGGCAATGGAATATTCAGCGTGAAAAAAATGGCCAGGTAGCTGAGAGAAAGACTTCTGCTTCTGTCTCTCATTCCTGCAGCCATAGTGTTTGAACATATATGTTTCTTATACCTTGTCTTCAAAAGGTAGCTCACATGCAGGTAAAGCTGAAAGAACGAATCAAATGTTTTGCTGGGAAAAAGTCCACAATGATGTAGCAATAATAACCAATTTATTAAATAAATGGGCTGGTAGTTCCCAGTCTCAATCGCCCATTCTATCTCCTTGTGTGTGTATATGCACGCAGATATCAGCGTGTCTCCCGGCAATGTCAGCATCCATCGGTACAATGCAGAATTGTGTTGGAATCCGGTGGGAGACTAAAACTTCCCGCTGAAGTGCAATCCCGTTCACCGTTCCCTCACCGTTGCCTTCCCCAGACCAGCTTCCCTCTCTTTCCGGAGCTGTTACGAACGCGAGAGGTTCACGCGATGGACTCGGGCGGACGGAGCCGGTCATCGCCCGTCGCACCCCGACCCGTCCCGACGGCACGTGCCGCGTGGGAGCTTTGTCATCCGTCCCGTCTGCTCTCTCCTCGCTCTTCCCCGGGGCGGTTCCCGTCCTCTCCCCATTGCTTTCTCCGTACTTCAGCAGATGTTCCCGAGTCCCTCCTCCAGGGTTTCCATCAAAAGGGAGGAGGCAGCGCTGCTTTCATCGGCGGGGCTTGCCAGGACGGGGTGCTGCTTGGGTCTGCGGAGGCGAGGAGAAACCCCTCAGTGCAGGTATTCCCAACAGCTTTCCTCCTGGAAAAGCGGCTGAAATGAAGAAGCAGGAAAGGTTTCATCCTTTGGGGACGTCGATGTATCAGAGTTACAGGTCCAGAGCTACACCTCCCGGATTTCCCTAAAGAAACTGCATCCCTGATGGACTCTCAAGTTTGCTGGGGCCGTTCCCCTTCCCAGAGTACCCACATCTTCCCTTCAGGAGCCACTTCGGCATTAACCAGCGCCAGGTCCCTTGGGGAGCCCATTTTAAACATCCTTTCCCCACTCCTTCGCCTGCGGCTTCCCTTTCTGCTCGCCTTCCCCACACCCCTTAACAGGGCTCTTCTGCAAATTCTTCCAAATACTGTCTGTCACAAACCGCAATTATTTGTATTAACGTTTTAATATATTTTCTGGCTTCGACATCTTCTACCTACCTAAAAGGAAGATTGAAGGGCTAGGACTGGTAATAATTTTTTACTTTTTTTTTTTTTTTTTAAATAAATTGCCAATCGGGATTGCAGAGCAAAAGTAACAATTGCTGAATCCTACTACTCACATATGTTTTTTATCACTTTTTCACTCACTCACTCACTCACTCACTCACTCACTCACTCACTCACTCACTCGTCTCTTCTGGAGTTTCCAGAGTTCTCTTTGTGCTAGTAGCCTTCTTGGTGGTTATCAATTTTGTTTAATTTGTGAAGAAAAGCCATGTTCTTTGATTCTCCTTTGTAATTTAAACAAATTGCAAACTAGTTATTCATAAGCAGGACCATCTTTCATTTGAGAAAGCAAGAACCAAAAGATTTTGCCTTAAAGTGGCAGCTCCCTGTTTTGTTAAGACAAACGTGTCTTATTCACTAGGAAAAAACAATAGCAAATCTGAAGGCTATGCTGTCTAAACATCATTTTTCATGCCATTTAGAGAAATAACTGATGCACTAGAGATGAAGCGAAAACAACTCCAATTTTAGGTGTGTATTAGAAATATATGTCCCTTTTTTAACATTAGTTTTTCCATGTCCAAAATAGCTAGCTTACATTTCAATAATCTTCTTTAAACTAGCTTTTCTTAACCTTTTTAAAGATTATTTAAAATAGCATCAATAATTTAAAGTTAAGCCTAAATTTATAAGAAACACCTTCTGTGCCTATTGCATTCCAGTCCTTTTCTTTTTTTTTTTCAATTAAGGAGATTCTAGCAGTCATTTCTGACTGCTGTGGCATCTCTCTGCAAATCCTTTCTTCAGCTCTGCTACAACGAGGTTCATTTATGTCATTCAAATCTTTGCTCTTTAAATATCCTCTTATAAATTTATTATGGCAATACATTCATATCTTTAAGTTTAATCTGAAACTTCGATAACAAGCAGGAGATGGAATAAATGAGTAGAAAGGAGACCAGATAAAAATTAAAATACTGTTCTGTCATTGCCCATATAAACTATTAGGGACACTGACAGGATGGTATTTTAATTTTGCCCTGTTCTCCCTCACTTCCTCCACCCAACTTGACTCTTCCGTCTCCAGCTTCTTACCAAAGCTGCTGATTGAGCCCAGGAACAGGGAACCAGGCACAACGTGCTCGGGACGGTCTTCAAAAAGCGGGAATGCGAATGACACCGGGTAAGCATCGGTGTGCTACAACCCAGCAGAAAGCATCTTCTCTTTCATTAATTAGATATCCAAGTGATCCTCGCAGGAAAACACCCTTATTTTCTACGTAATGGTAAAAACCCAGCAGCGCTTAACTCCGTCTCTCCGCCCTCCCTCGATTTACACTGATATTATGTGATCAGTTGCCTTTTCCACAGTTCACATTATGATGTTAATGCAAAATCTACTCGCAGGCCCATTTCCAACCCTCTCTACAGCAAAGAGTTCAGAAGTGCTTTCACTGTGTAACTAAGAATCCGAGTGTTGTTGGATTTTTTAACATTCAGGTATGACTGTTTTCTCTTTCCTTCAGTTAAGGGAGAAGAAAACAAGTCTTTTTTCAGTTTTCTTATTTGTTGAGTATCCAGGTAACAAACTACTTAAAATCAAGCAAACAAAACTTGATAATTGGCCCCCATCCCCATCTGAGCTGCAGAAGGATGTAACCATGGCAACGTGTGGTTTAGAGCAGACCATTTCGTGTACCTTTCAGGATTTAAGCTTGTGAGAATCTATTCATTCCTAAGTAGAATTATCACCCCAGGAGCAGTTTGTTCTTTATTTTAAAGGATGGTTGGAGCTGGGGCCAGAAATAGTCCTTGACAATGTGTTCAGGTGCGTGCGGGGGGGTAGAAATGTGAGGGTGACAGGGATGCACACACAAAAAGGAAAACAAAAACAACAAAAAACCCCCAAAGTTCCTCCGTGCCAAGGAACAAACAGGAACGGACAGTGTAAAAGACAATAATTAAGGATGAGTCAAGCACAGCAGGTTGTCAGAAAGCTCTCCTGCAAATGTGTATTCTCATGAGCTAAGGAGCCCAGAACAAAGTTAGTCATCTCGCAGCCTAAGGTCCAGCATCTCTTTTCTTGCTGTAGGTAACTCTCATTGTAAATGTACGCACATATATTGTTAAAGAAGTGTGTCTATGGAAAGAAAGGTAAAAAAAACCAAAAGCAACACACCCAGGTTCGTAATATGGCAACTTCTTCTTAACTGTGTGGATTTAGGATCTAAGGAAGTTAAGTCAATTTAATACTTTCGTGCCATTTTTCCCCATTACATAAGCTTCTCTAGGTTTCTTCTATCTGTGTGATCCAACTATCCTTGGGTGTTTAGCTAATACCTCCGGAACATTGCTGTGTTCATAGAGCCACGCATATAATTTTGCTTTCTTCCTGCATCCCACTAATTAAATTTTATTTTTTAATGTAATTAAGACGTGGTCTTGAAATCTATCCTGCTAACGTTATTTTTTTGTTTTCCTTTCAAAATGGAAACTACAAGCACAACAGATTGTAGCTGTCTCTTTTTACATGAGACAAGTTGCATTGTTTAACCAGAGCCTGATTAGGCAAATCAACTGACATGAGAAGGAGCGGTTGCACTGAAGAGGTAATATGCTGCACAAGGCAATGCTCAGAAATATCTTGACATGGAAATCTGAAGGAGAGATCTGTATTCAGATTTGAAAGGAATGAGATTTGAATCAGAATAAAAATATTCTGAGTCAGAATGAAATATATTCCTGTGTTCTCACACATTATGCTGTTACCCTCTGCAGCACATGAAAGGGAAAACATCATTATACATAGGACCTTTTTCAAGAGCGGATATTCTTTAAGTGGGCAAATCCCAGATTCTCTGCAAGGCTCCGAGGCCAGAGGCCAGTTGCGTTACTGTCTGGAGTATGTGGCGTGAGAAACTACATTGCAGTCCGTGTAATACCATAAAATGTAAGGTGCGCACAAGCGCTCTCCTCTAAGAGTACAAAAGTCAGAGCTAGTGCTGTTCACTGGGACTACACACCGCTTCCCCGAATTAGCACATTGCATGTCTCCTTTTTGTTTTCTTTTCTTTTATTTTTTGCAATTGTTGATATCCCAGGTGTCCTATACATCTTTCTGAAAAATAGTAGTTCACAACAAAAAAGAAATTGGGGGGGAGGCATTTACAATATTTAGAGGTGGCTTACAGTCAGGTCTGAGTTTTGCATGTCTAAAATCAGTTATTAGACCTGCAGAAGGCCGTATTCTTGATATCATTTCTCTAATTTCAAGGTGAATCCTAAGACAGACAAGATCTGGTTAGATTATTATTACTGTGCTGCTACTAGTCTTAGTGCCATTACTATTGCTGCTGCTACTACTGCTACTACTATTACTGATACTATTTTTTTCAAAGAATAAGTAGGATTTTATTCATCAGCAAATAAATATTGCTTGCTGTTTAATATTATCCTCAGAGATTTTTGCATCTTGCACACTTCGATAGAAATATAAGCTCATTAACAGAATATTTTTTAACCAGACCATTATGACTTCATTTTGAATCAAAGCTCATTAAAACAATTATAATCAAATGTTTCATTTTCTTTTTCCCTTGTGAGGAACAGCTGAAAAGGTTATGTTTGTTTTTCTTTATCTGAGTCTCTAGGGCTATATAAACAGACTGCACGGACTTGTTTGTGCTCCTTTTTCTTTACATTTAAGGTTTCGCTCAGCGGAGTGTGCGTGAGCGCCGTTCCTGGGGTCATCCGCAAAGAGCTGCAGCACGAGTTGCAACCCAGACCACGCAAAAAGCAGTAGCAATTTTCGGTTTTGTGGCCAGGGATGCTGCCTCACCACCAAAGGTCCGTCACTGACAACCGTTGGAGGGTGTGCTCGTCGGGGAAGGGTTTGCAATGTGCTTCCCTCTCCTTGCTTCGCTTGCAGGGACCGACACGGGGGGCAGGAGCAAGGGGTGGGGTGGTGGAGCAGGTGAGATGGAGAAGGTCCTCGCCTTGGTCTGCTCTCTCCTGCCCTTGTGCAAGACCTACACCTCAGGTGGCAAAAGTTCCTCTGGGTGCTTTTGCTGCTGCACAGCAGAGTTGCTTTCACACAAAGAGAACGGGGGCTCATCAAACAGACCGCTCGTGTTTTGTGGGTTGCAGGAACTCGATGTAGACAGTTGGCATGCTACGGTCACCTAGCACAAACCCCTCCGAATCTTAATGTTTTTAAAATGTTGTTTTCTGCTTCTTTGGTGCAGAAAAATATCTTCCTCTTTCAACACAATCGCTTAATAACATCACTCCTGTTAAGCCTGAAACTGTGCTTTCAGTAAAGCATATCTCTATCAAGCAGTCTGTAATTCAAAACAAAAATGACCAGCTGCAATTAAGAGAAAATAAATCTATACTCAAAACCTAGTAAATCTATGTAGCAATACATTTAGAATTGGGATTTTACTCTGAAAGAGCATTACTTTCATATGGAAAATGGTGATTATTTTTTCTCTGAGATAGCTAACATGTACATAGCATTTCCAAGCCACAGCAACAGCCCTTAGCTGCAGTCCAACATCACTTATTGTAACATCAAACATTAACTGTCTTTCAGCCATGAGACTTAAACCTGAAAGCTGAACATCAGCTAACAACTGACAACTCTGTGTACAAAACCTTGCCCAGGAAGGATGGTCTTCACTGATTCTATTGAAAATAGGAATCTTTGCTATCCTGATATAGCTGAATTTTTGTACTAGCCCAGCATAACCACCATTCCCATGCAAACTATCAGCCAATACAAGACAGAAGAAGTACAAAGTTGTATAATGACAAGCCATCAATAAAACAAACATGAAAAAAATGCCAGCTTAAACTAATGCATAGTCATGCTCCTAATAATTGACCTAGAAATTGGCATCTATTTTTGAGGGAAGAGAGAATACAATATAAAAGGTTGTATTTTAAAGTAAATAATATTTGAGCACTTCCTGGAAGCAAACTTCTCTATGATAGGTGTATTTCTGGGAGCTATATTTGCCAATGGTTAGGGCAATCTCTCGGAATTACGGGTGGAAGCCAATGCTTTCTGGGCTGTAAGAAGAGCCTAGGACCCACCTCTTCCATCCGAGTATGAGACACAAGACAGAAATGAGGACAAGGTAGGTGTTTGTTCAGCACCATGAAGGACTGAGTTGTTCAGTCTGCAGTTGTTCAGTCTGGTCTCCCAGACCCGTTAAGTGTCCTTTTGTTATTTCTGATTTATGGACCATTTCCTAGATTGTGAGGCATTGAATAAACAGGGGGTTTAATGTTTGCATGGCCTCTTGGCAATAAATATGAATGGTTTTCACAAAATCTTCCAGATTAGTATATTCAAGAATCTCTTAGTCTAAGCATCAATATGCAACTCATAACTTTGTTGCTGGCTCAAACAGGATGATTGCTATCTTTCTTTTTTCCTTTTTTTTTTTTTTTCCTCCCCGCTCCCCCCAGCCTAAAGCAATACCGAGGCATTTCAGAAACACAGGCCAGGAGTTCATGTGAGTGTCCTTGCACAATAATGGAAATTGGAGCTCTGCTCTTTCCATGTTGCAACAAGTAATAGTAAAACAACCAGGTGTTAGAAGTGCTGCCACTAAAATTAATAGAGAGGCTAGTTTGCAATTACAATTAATTTCCCCAACTATTTCCAAATGCAGAGCTCTAAACCAAGGGACATTAAACTTACTTCAGATTTCAATCAGTTTAGCTTTCGGGGTAGAGCTGTCAACTCTGTTGGCAGTCACCCTTAGTAGGTTGCCAGGGGTGGAAAGGAAAACAGGAGGGTGAGGGATGGAGAGAAGCAAAGAAAGAGACATTTTGGCGTATCAGTTCTTCTGTCTACACCAGTCCTTTCCTTGGTCATTCCTAGTTAAAAAGTTGTTTCCCAGAGATAAGAAGGGTATGAGATATGAAAGATGTATTGCATGATAAGAGTATGTTCCAATTTTAACTTTTTTTTAACTGTTAGTTAGGAGGGGCAAGCATGACCCTTATGTCAGGTCTGGTCTGCATCGCGAGCATTTTACAACGGTCAAAGAGAAGGATGGTTTCTCTCAGGACAGTGCTGCTCTGTCCACACTTCTCCAGCTCCCACAACATGGCTGCAGTCCTCTGCACTCTACTCAACAGCTGCCAAATGCTTCCAAGACCCTCTTGCCTGCAGAAGGACAAGGTTTTCCCCTTCACAATGAGCTTTGCCTGGAGGAACTGATTTTTCTATAAACAAGTCAAATTATTTTAAGATAATTTTTGTTGTTGTTGTTGTTAATTACTTGTTTTAAGGAAAGCAGCAGACTGGAAGGCGGTGACCTACTCGCGGATGCTGAGATCATTTAAAATTGTACAACGCAGGCAGTATGGCCAAACCCAGACATTCCAAACTCATGAATCAGGCCCCATAAACCATGAGATAGTCTTGAAATAATGATCTTAAAAAAAAAAAGAAAAAAAAAAAAGAATGTGGGGTTCTTTCCACTGCCTTCTGGCTTTGTCATCTTTTAAGGTACAGATGAGATCAAATTTTCAAGTTTTCCTCATCAACGTGAGGACCTTAATCATTTTTTAGTCTGAAACGAAAGTTGAGGTTGTTAAAATGCTACATAATACATGGAACTGCGGTTTTCAAGAAAAACGTCAAATATTACTACTCTTCTGATAACATCACAAAAGCTGGCAACAAAGGAATGGCATCTATACACTGCAATTGTCTTTCCCAGGCACTTTAATAAGACTTACACATTTTATATTCTAGCTGTGCTTTAATTAAAACCAGTTACTTTCTTTTGTTTGAAATAGCTCAAACAATTCAGCACTTAAAAAAAGAAAGGAAAGAAAATAGAAGAAAGAAGCTATCTGGATGGGTTTCTAATAGTGGGTGTAAATCCAGTCATAATCGAGATTTATTTGTACAAATCATTTCAGTGTGAAAACAAAGCCTCCAAAGTGTGTATTCAATTAAGTATCATACCAAACCTTTGTTATCCTTGTGTTAGACCTGGCTAGTGTCTATGTACATTGTTAGTCAAATATAACAATATCATAATCATAAATAATTCCTATTTCTCATGAAAAGCTGACTCCAGTCTAAACCTTTGGGGCTCTGCGTTTCTATTGGTACTTGTAACTGCCGGAAAGCAAAAGTTACTTTATTATACAGATTAAACTGTCCTCAAATATTAACTTACGAACTCTCTTCTGACTTCGCAAGATTGTGAGGCATTTTTGCCTGTTATCTGAAATCCTTAATAATGCATTAGAAGACCAAAATTTCAGAAGAATTTGTTTGAGATTTCTTCTTTGGTTTCATCTGCAGTTCTCAATGAGCAATGCATCACCCAAACACATTATAGAAATTAGAGTCTGCATTCCATTATGCATTCAGACATTTATAGCAGAATGATAAACCTGTCTGTACCTCAGGGAGTTGGCTTTATAAATCAAGGCTTCCTGTAAAAAGATTACATTCCTATTTGAAATTATTGGGGTTCTATATCTTCTTTCCATATCATGTTACAATATCCATCAGAAAAAGAAAGGAGAATGGAATTAAAGTGGGGGAAAAACAATGTTTTATTAGAGACAAATTGTGTTACTATTCTATTTTGATTTTCTGAAAGAAAGCTGAGATTCTGGAGGTTTAGGTTTGAATGCTTCACTCTTCTGGAGCTTATACAAAACACCCTGATCTCTTAATCTATTTTTAAAATGTATCTGTTTCTGTAGCACCAGAAAACCTTAGAAGTCTTTCATGCATTTATCATCACTGAACTCCTCTGAGGGAGGAAAATACTGAAAATACTGAAAGTACCGAAAATACTGAAAAAAACACTATTTTAGAGCTCAGATGTTAAAGTACAACCCCTCAGGTCTCACAGGCAAGCTCTGACAGAGCAGGGGGTTGATCTTGTGTCTCCCAACCCCCAGGTCACACAGGGGGTGGAGGAATGGGAAGAGCAGTCGCCGGAGCATCCCTTCTCAGCAAGCAGGACACACTCCCTGCACCCATGAGCGACAGGAAGGGACTTGGATAGGGCATTTTCTGGTGTGGGGGTCCTGGAGGCACCGTAGCGCGGTGCCTCAAGATGCCATGCGACCTGTTCCACAGGTAAGATGCTCCTGTCGAGCTCGGGATTTGAGCTGTCTTAGTAAACACAATGAGAAATTAGTCTGCTAACGTGTGTGGAGAGCAGAAATTATAGCTCCACACAGGTCACTCACTCTTGACCATCTCTATGTCTTCTTCCACCACACATCAGACATCCCCCTCAAGCCTCACCTTGAGCTTCCTGAGAATTCTGTCTTGCAAATTATGGTCAATACAACAGTGATGGTCACACAAGACTAAGTGAATAGAAGTGTAGCAACATAATATTTTGCCTGAAAAAAATAGGTTTTCTCTATCATGTCAAGTGGACATACATCCTGTAGAAAACATTTGTTATACTTTACTTTAAGTTAAGAAGCAGGTACACACGGCACAGTTTCTTGGGATGAGACATTTTCTAGCAATGATGTGGAACAGGAAATATTAAGAAATATAAGAAATCATAGACTATAGAAAATAGGAAGGACAATGTGAAATTATTTATTATTTTCTCTTTACTCATGTTAGTACTTGACTTTGCTTTATTTATAAGTCAGTAAACTCGATAACTCTCTCTGTTCCTCAGCAGACCTGAATTTTCACTGAGAAACTACCTAAAAAAAAGTCATTCATTGTATCCTGGGAAAATTCAATAACAGAAAGGGAAAAAAATGGATCTCAGAGTAGAGGTGCATGAAGACAGTAATTTTGGAGGTAGGACAATGTCCAAAGTCACCTGAGTTGCTGGTTGACACTGAAATATACATGTGAACTGGCGAACGTTCTCAGTTTTGCTATTTAAAATTTTGCATTTGAATTTCGGAGCTCAGAAAAAACACACTATGAAACACCCAACTAAACTGAAGAAGTCCTACTCTACTAGGTCCAATCACTTAGTCCAATGAATGGCCTGAAGTCCTATTAAGACAGTAGAGTTAGGTTTTCTGGGTCTTTAATTTATACCACAAGGGATACCCACAGCGACTTCAGCATCTACACATTAACTTTATTTAAGCCACAGTGACTTCTCACCTATGCATTAACTTTATTTTATTCACTGATTTGAACAGAGGTCTTTAAGGTTAAAATGCCTCTTGAGAACTGCAAGTTACACCCACCCTAAAGGCTAACTGACAGGCTCCATGGATCTGAAAACCAGCAAAGGACACTGGTGTGTTCATATGGCACAAGACCCTTGCCTTGAAAAAGAAAAGCTTTTCACATGTGTGTAAATGCAACCATCTTCTTTCCTTTTTTTCCGCCCTGGAAATAAAATCTGGTCCTGGTTTCACTGTGAAACAACACTTTCACATTTATATTTTTCTACCTAGAAGGAAAGTTTTCAGGCACCATCCTTAATCTTCTCAAAACTTGCACCTCTTGTTTATTGTATGACACTTAGATATTCCATGTTAAATGTAAGCCATTTGCTATTGTACTATTAAAAACCTACCAGAAAGCCAAGTTTGATAAGTCAATTTGATCAAAAAAATTTATCCTACATTGTTCACTTAATCTGGGATTTAGACTCAGGAAGTCGTGGAAGTAAAATCTGCAAGATGAATCCTATTTTACAATCAATAATCCCTACTCTTTCCTATTTCGTTACAATTAGAGATGTAGCACAATATAGATAAGGACTCAGGAAGTTTAACATATACAGTATTGATTCCTTTTTGTACTTTTTTTTATTTATTTATTTTTACATTATAAAATACTCCCAAGAGACTCAAACAAAGCCTAAGGAGGCCAGACGTAGATGCTGTACCAGCACTACAGAACAAAATAATTCAGTGTATGCAATCTTAAAACCATAACCATTAATCTTTTGATGCAGTGCATCTCTGAGTGTGGACTCATAAAGCATATAATAAAACACAGATATGCCACAACAATTGAAGTCAAGCCCTGCCTTTTCTCAGCCCTGTGACTTACAACAGCAGAATAAGAGCACAGGAATGAGCGCAGGGTAAACTCTAGGGGAGCAAACGACCAAATCACTTTATGCTCTTAGCCCTTAAATTCCTTTAACGTTTTGAGTTTTGCAAGTTGGGCTATAGAACCACCTATTTTATAGTGATGCTGTATTTTGGTTGGCTGACATTTTCCACTGTCAAGCTGTCAAATAGTTTCACTGTCTAAAAACTTCAAGAGATTTTAATTGTCTGAGTGAAACTCTTCCAAACTGCGTGTTCGAATTTGGGAATATTTCAGAATAAGGTGAGCCATATCTGAGGTGGGGCTAGTGAAAAAATTACCTTATTTTGTTTTATTTTTCGTCAAAGAAATCACCAAACTGTTTTCTCTGAAAAGTTCAAATTAGTCAATTTCTAAGGAATGTAATTGAAGTTTGACAAAGGTTGGCATCTGAATCACATGTGTGGCTTTGGCTGTTTCTGGGAAAGTGCACCCAAATTTAGACAAAATCACAAGCCTATTTTACAGCTCACAGCTGCAAAGGATTTCTGTGGAAGATGTTTGAACTGCTGTGCAAAACTAAGACAACTAAAATAACAGAAAACAGCAGATCTGACTGGGCATCTCTTTGGCCCATGTTCATGTGTGGGATTATTAGATATAGATTTTTATCCCCCCTTTACATGAAGCAGTGATGAGACCCACACAAGGAGAGAATGTTAGAGAGTAGATCACACTGTTTTTGCAGCAAAGCTTTAAACAAAGCAAAGGGTGACATATTGAAGAAAGAAAACAAAATATCAGATAGCTCATCATTAATCACCAACCAGCCTGGGCACTAAATGAGATAGTCATCTTTGAAAAGACAAGGATGCGATCATATAATTTAAGGCTGAATAATAAAGCGTAGGCATCTTTTTTTCTGCTATTTCCTTACTTTCAAATGCCTCGCTTTGTGGCCTTATTAATGTAGTCTCAGTGACAATCGTGTTGAACTCATAGTGCACAAAGGTGATAAGAAGAGCTGGATTTCTGGGAAGATCATGCATCCCATCAGACAAGGTTTGGGGGAGCATGCCTACAAACTGTTTCTCCGATGCTCCTCAACAGGGTGTGTGTACGACTCGTGTGTGTGTGTATCTAATATATAAATAAAATAAGAAAGACACGGTTCATGTGCGAGCGAAAAATCCCATTGAACTATAACATTCCCAGATGTTATTTTTCTAGCACAGTGTATATGCAGAGAGTAGCTTCCCCTTAAATAGCTTGCAAACCTCCTAGTGCTGTTCACTGTACTCGTTTCAGAGCCACCAGAAACCAGCCAGAGCAGCAATATGTATATAACTAGGCCTTGCATGTTTGTATATTTTTAGTAAACATAGTTATTTGGTACCCAGCTGTGCCCCTGTGGTTTTTTCATATTGTTTTTGTTGTTTAAAGATCAAAAAGCACAGGCATACACTATACATTGTAAAGAAAGGAAATGAGGAGGCAAAACTTAGATAATTTAAAAATCTCTCTGGCACGTCTCCAAAAGGCAAAATACAACTCTAGAGATATCCTTGAATATTACATTATGTACCTTGTGCAGAGCCAGGATCTCTGCACTGTTTGGTTTACATTACTCAACCTTCCAAATAGTGAAATTCTCTTAGTATTGGCTTCCACAACCTCATTATCTTTTGTACCATCAGCTACAACGGCCTCAAAGAAGCAATTTTTAACTTTCAAATGTGACTAATGTAACCATTTAACTCTAAAAGGCCTTTTGTTTCATGTCTGAATGTGAAGATGTTTTTCTTCTAATCTTCTTTCCTTGACAATAATGGGAACAGTTTCGCAGACTGTTGAGAACTTTGTCTCAGTGAGAGGTTATTACTGATCTCTCCATTTACTCTGTGGGATCTTAAATCACATGAAAGTATCTCACAAAGGAAGGAAAGAATTGCTTTATAAAGCTGGAAGGTGATTGAGATGTGGAAAGGTAATATCAGTGTGAACTTCTCTTCATTTGAGCAAAATGGCAGGAGTGAGAAGGTTGTTCGATGTAGTGACCACCCAGGACTGGGGAGGTCCTGACCGAGGTGGTTGTGTTAGTGGTGTGGTGAAACGCCAGTGGAGTTAAGCCGTACGGACCCAAGAGTCCAGTGGGGACCGATGATGGCAAACACAATAGACTGGAGAATAGCGGGTTGCAAGAGGAAAGCAAGCCAGGGAAATGTACAAAAAATGGTTATGAGTTTGGCCTAGGGGAGAGGTCATCTTCGCATACGGTGCCCTGGAAAGGCAAACTCATCAGCAAGGCACTTCTCTATTGTTTGTTTCTATCATGTGCCAGAACAGATTTTTACGCCAAGAAATACCTTCTTTCTCTTAATTTTTGTGTGTGTGTATGTGCGGTGGAAACAACATTTCAGGGCAAATCATTTAATCACTTATCGCCTGAGCCAAAAATCCCCAATATTATTCTGTTTGACTTCTGGAATTATCATAAGGTGTACATTCAACACAAATCTGTGGTGCTGATACCCAACCCCTTGTACTCGTTGAGACTTATCTTTTAAGCAAATAGAACCAGACCAAGCAAGTGAATCCTTATGCAGCAAAATAACCTATTACTTCTGTGTGTGCTCCACCTGAAGAAAGGCTTCTGGATGTGGGCATGCAAAGTGCTTTTACTGTCATATTCACCTCCGTTAGACCGTAAATAAAACGTGTGGGCATGTGTTGATGTACTTCCCCAGAAAATACAAATGCCACAAGTGTTATGGATTATTATACACAGATCCTGGCAAAGTGTTTGTAGATGAAGACTTTTTCCCCAGCGAAGTCTCAGAGCAAAAGTCTGCCCTCAAGACGCACGTGAAGTTCCTGTTGACAGCGAAGGGACCCGGAGGCACACGCATCCAAAGGCAAGGTCTGGTCCAGAGTGACGCCACAGGAGAAACTCTGACACTGAAACGATGCTTATTTAAGTTTATAAAAACACGGAGCAAGGTATCAAAGTATAGTATGAGCATGCTGGGAGAGAGGGAGGCGCGTGAAGTAGGCTGTGGAGCAAGCACTCTGGAAGAAGGATGCAAAGTGACATGATAGAAAAGAAAACACCTGGCATACGTGGAAACAAAGGTTGTCTGGGTAAGTGGAAACGCAGCCACTCAAAAGTGACCGGAGGATTATGCATAAACCAGTTCCTGAAATTTGAACGAGAGGGCTGTAATTAAAATCCTAAGAAATAAGGGAAGATTTCAGAAGCTTCTAGCTGGGGCAAAATAGGCACTGATGGAGCAGAGTTGTCTGGTTTTTAATTTAAAAATCCACACAGAGAAGAAAAATAAATGGAAATTCGCGTTTGTTTAGTTCACACTCAAAAAGATACTTCCATGTACGTCTCAGTGGAAGTTATATTTCTTTATATATCTATAACTTTCCAATACAGATATTAAACTAAAGAAAGAAAAAATCCTTATATTTACTTTGAATTCAATGGAATACAAATAGCCTTACTTGATATGTGGAAAATTATTTAGAAGATACGTGTGTGTACACGTACGTGTGTGATACAGACTGATGGACAGATATATCACACATGCCAATAGATATCTGCGAGCTTGTATCTACAGTGGTTGTAAGACAGAATTTTAAATTCTGCCTTGAAGAAAATATGTAAGAATACATGACTTTTCTGAACTACCTATGTTAGTAGTACATGGAGTCTTTTATCTCCGGCAGCTGAATCCCATGCAGGATGCCTGTGAAGTACTCGCTGTTATTGCTGCGAGAGCTCACGCACAAACTCATTTTTAATCATTTTCTTCTCAATCCCTTTTCCAGGGAACGAGCGTCCACGTTCAAAATGAGCATCCACATTCAGAAAAGTCTTTATTGTCTGCCAGGGAAAGCTGCCCTCCTGCCACCTTCGTCTCTGGCCCAAGCGTCCCAAGAAGGACGCGGCACCAAACCAGCTGGTGACACATATTTATGGTTTTAAGGGTGAGCAGAGGGGAGGCCAAGGGCTTTGGAAAGA
>NW_010514363.1:0-3048 GCF_000687285.1 Phaethon lepturus
AGCCACAGTCGCCCTCACCCCACCGTGCTCCTCCTCGGGGCAGGAGCACGCACACACGAGCAACCACGGATACGTATGTGTTTGTGCGTGGGTGTGCACGTAAACAGAGCGTGAAAAGTGCGGCGGGGGAGATTTAAAGCACCGTTAGGTTATACGGGATCCGTCCACGAAGGAAAGCCACTGACTTGCCCAAAGGAAAACCCTCCGACGCCGCTGGAGCCTTGGCAGCGTTCAAAGCAGGGCGAGTCAAAAGACAGGTGACCCAAATGGCCACTGCCTTTTTCGACGGCCGAAGCAGCCAAGGATCCATTCTGTCTCCCACAGTGTCTTGCACCTACGCTGTGGGGCCCTGAAGCTGCCCCACAGTTGTCAGGGGATCTGCTCTCTGCTGGCTGAGCAGCCCTGGAAGCGGTTTATGGTAAATTGTAAAGATTCGATCAATCTCCTTCTAGAGGATCCTCCAGGATGATGTACTGTGACTTGAAACGTGATGCTCTTCCTTCTGGAGAGGAACAGAAGAGCTTCTCCAGCATCTTGCTCTGTGGCAGGGTAGAAAGATTTGTCCCTGGGTTTAGGTATGAAGAGGCTGATGCCAGTAATGCTTTCTACACAAGATGGTTCAGAAGTGTCACATTCCTTCAGGTCCGGATGCTTTTTAAGCAGAAAGATGTGTCATACCTGTGAGCCTGGACCAATTTCTTGTGGCAGGGCAGAAACGTCCAGGGGAGGGTTAAGGGTTAACTGTCAGTCAGGCAGAGAAGAGACAAGAGAAAAGAGCATCTCTCGAGGGCTCATAGAATCATAGAATCTTTGGGTTGGAAGGATGCTTTAAAGGTCATCTAGTCCAACCCCCCTGTAGTGAGCAGGGACATCTTCAACTAGCGCAGATTGCTCAGAGCCCCGTCCAGCCTGACCTTGAATGTTTCCAGTTTCCTCATGAAGGTCTCTGTGACCAGTGGCTGGTCAGACAGGGCTGCTCTGTTTTGTTTTCTCTTTAATTTTTTTTGCGATTTGACCCTGCATGAACCTAGAGGAGGCTCTGGCAAGGCCAAGGAGCTGCCTGGGCCAGCTGGCAGCCTGATAGGATCCGTTACTCCTCATTTCTTCAGCATGCACAGGAAAACTCTCTGAAGAAGTTAAGCACTAATACCTAAATCCCGCTGAAATCTGGGTTAAGCATGACTGTAAAGGCAGCCCTAAATAATGGTATGCTTAAGGCAAGGCATGATGTTGCAGCTGAGCATTGCTAACTGCTGCTGAACTGCCATCTCACTTATCTTTAAACCCAGTAACACTCCAGGGCTGGGTACCTGATCTAATATAAGATCTGTTGAAAACACATTAAAGTGCTAATCTAGAGCTCTGTTACAGACTTGTAAACTACTGACAAAGAGTGGAAGGATGGTAACAGACAATGGGAGCTGGGGTGATTAATCCTGGAGTAAGAAAGGTGTGAACATGGGCATAGCCAAGCACGCATAATGACGCTGGATAAGGAAACCACACACCTCTATGCCCGTAAAGGGATGGTGATTCAAAAGAGACAGACTATCAGTATTAATCTGACATTAAGTCTTCAAAGATAAAACAACTTCTGGATGATGTATAAGATTTTCAGACGTGCTTGGCACTGCCCACGCTTGACTTTCAGCAGAGTGAGCAAGAAATGTGCTGCTTTCTACAGTATCTGATTGAAAATAAGGCTGGAAACGGTGGGACAACATTTTTTAAGGGCAGAGCTTAAACGAAAACCAAACTAGTATGCTGCACATTCATTGCTTTTGTTGTTTCAAAGTTGTTTAGCCTAATCAAACTCAATTAAAGAAATTTAGTCAATGTCCAGACAAGAATATTTGGAAATTAAATGTCAATACATGGTCTTTAAAAGCTTCAAATTTTGGTTGGGGGGAAAGGAGAGATTAAATTATTGTCTGAATGTGACTGGAATTTGACAACTAGAATGATGTTTAGGGCACACCTAGGATCCATGGTTATTTTGCCCTTCTGATGTAAAGGTTTGAAAAATCCCAAAAATTAGGTAAGAAGTGACCCTGCTGAAGGCTCACTATGATGGATTCACAAAAGCTCTGGTTGATCCCAGTGGAAGTTTCCCCTCTCGACTCCTGCTAATATACTGGGAGCAGTGGGAAGGTTCCCCTTATTCCAAGTGTTTGCTAACTTCAGAAAACAGCACATCCTATTTTCCCATGGCTTTTATACTGTTGCCACAACCCCTGCGTTGTGTCCCTACATGGGATGACCTTTGCCAGCTGGCTGATGGCATGTAACCCCTTTTGGGCACACTCAGCGGGCAGAGAAAGGGATTATCTGCCCCTTCTTGCCTTGCAGAACCTGTGCCATGCCATGGCGAGAGTTTCTGAGGCTCCACATTCTCACTTCCTTCCCCCATGCATATCCCATGGCCATACAGATGCTACAGCAGGTTTCCCACTCTGCTCTGGAGCTTTTCCCTCTTCCTTTGCAAAGCAGCCCTCATGAACTGTCCCAGTGGTTGAGCACGTGTTGGACTTGCTGCATCTCTTACCGCTGCCACAACCAAAGCCATCTCTGGTACCGCATGGGAAGGGCTGACTAGAGCTGTGGGTCTTGGAGCCAGGACCTCTCTGCAGATGCCTGAGAAGACCACTCCCTTCCCTCAGGCTAGTTCATGTGCTCAAGTTTTCTTTCTCAGAAACTTAGCAACTACATAGGCATTCCTTAAAAAAAGTAAAAAAAAAAAACCCAACCCTGAAATTCCAGTGGGATGACCTGGGTCAGAGAGTCACAGTCCACAGCATGGACTGGCTGCAACTCTGTAGCCCTTGTTGAGCATCATCTTTTAGCCCAGTGGTCTCCAAACTTTTTTGACCACGCACCCCTATCAGTAAAAAATTTTTGAGCACACACTCCCAATCTATGTATATTTATTTATCAGTTATGACATGTGCTATTATACTAATATATTGCATATACTATAAAACAAAAAATTGAAATTAAAGTGGATAAAAGTGAAATAAACACTAGTCTTAAAATTAAATTAAATTATTT
>NW_010514364.1:0-1420 GCF_000687285.1 Phaethon lepturus
GTGACAGCCCGGGCCGGGCCGGGCCACGTCCGCCCTCCTCTTGCATCGGCACTTCGGTGGCATGAAAAATTGGGCTGGTTTCCAAGAGACTCGTGGCTCAGCTGGCAGGTACATCAGTATGTTGTCTGGGGCTGCGTTTGTAAGGGGGAGAACTTATAATAGAAGGTAAAGCCAGCAGAACTGCCGATGCTCCACAGCATGCTGTTCATTAGGGAGCGCCCAAGGTAAGTCACAGAGGTTGATGCCAGCGTTTTGCCGCGGTCTCTTGAATGACACGTGTCTCTCCGGGGTGCTGGTGTTGTAGGCAAACCTCACAAAGAGCCAGAACGAGTTCAAGATCAAGCTGAAGGAGCTGGAGGACTCCCTGCTCACCCGGCTGTCTGCTGCCGCCGGGGATTTCCTGGGGGACACGGCGCTGGTGGAGAACCTGGAAACAACAAAGCGCACAGCCATGGAAATTGAGGAAAAAGTAAGCAAGCTGCCCTGGAGCTGGGTGCTGCAGTGACGCAGGCAGCGGGAGAGCTCTGCCAGACCACGCCACGCGCCGGGCGCGCAGCGGGAGGTTGGGTGCTGCTTCGGCACGTGCCAGGATGCTGGATAACACCCACCCCCATGTTCATCGAGGTGAAAGAAGCTAAAGTCACCGAAGTTCAAATAAATGTCGCTAGAGAAAACTACAGGCCAGCAGCAGAGCGAGCATCCCTGCTGTACTTCATCCTGAGTGACCTCAACAAGATCAACCCCATCTACCAGTTCTCTCTCAAGGTAAATGTGGAGCAACTGGTTTGTATGGGCAGGACAGGGTTTGGGGGCTCTCGGATATTCAGTGTTTCAGCATTTATGCTGCTAACACAACACCCAGCAGCCCGGGCGCTGAGCTGCCCACCCGGCTCTTTCTCAGGCATTCAGCGGGGTCTTTGAGAAAGCCATTCAGCGCACAGCCCCCGCCGACGACATCGAGCAAAGGGTGATCAACCTGACGGACGAGATCACCTACTCCGTCTATACGTACACCGCACAGGGACTCTTCGAGAGAGACAAACTCATTTTCCTGGCCCAGGTTGCCTTCCAGGTGATATGTGCAAATGTTTGGGGCTTCTGTTGTAGAGCACCGTACGTGAGTTTATGTTGGTTTAGAGAGGTTTTTCTCATTACTGTGCTGCTGCTGGGGCTCAGTAGCTTCTTGCCCAGAGCGCGGGCCCTCGTGCCGGGCTGGTCGTGACGCTACACTCTTGACTCACCAGGTCCTGGCAATCAAGAAAGAAGTGAACCCAGCGGAGCTGGACTTTCTTCTGCGCTTCCCTTCCAAGGCCGGCGTCACATCCCCTGTGGACTTCCTGCAGCCCCAGGGCTGGGGCGGCATCAAGGTTGGTCCGCTCGGCTCGCGGTGCCGAGGCGAGGCCAGCACGGCCCCCGGCGT
>NW_010514365.1:0-14470 GCF_000687285.1 Phaethon lepturus
ACGAGCACTGCGAGGGCGCCGCGGGGCCGCGGGTTCGAGCCCGCCCACGGCCGGGGGTGGGCGGCAGTGGGAGAAGGTCCCCCCCCTCCACTGTTGGTGCCTCTAAGCAGCGTTGTCCCTTCGCTGCCACTCTGCCTTTTCTTAGTCTCACTTACGCCCCTTCTCAGTTCCGAGTGGGTTTGGGGCAAACAATGCTGAGGAGAGAAGCAGCGAGGGATCCCTGCCTGACAAAGATCAGCGGCAGCGCTTCCCACCGCTTCTTTTTTTGTTGTGCCCCTCTAACAAAGCTTGCATAAAACCTGCTTACTGCCTTCTTTTCCTTCTTGCAACTTGTCGCACGCTAGCCTCCCTGGGTAGAAACATCCACCCTTGTTCTCTATTTGATATGGAAAGGTTCTGGGCGTTTTCAGGTAACACCACTCCAGCCTTTCTGGGACTGACTGGAAGAAAAATGTTAGTTTTGCAAATGTTACTTTCCTGGCTGACAGTTCACTTCAAGACGTATCTGCAGCTTGCAGATAGATTGAAGTACCACTCTCTCTGGAGAAATACCATTCCACACAATGCAAGATGAAGGAAACCTCCCAACCTGGGCTGTGTTAGGGGAAGCAACTTCTGAGAGAGTTTAAGATCTGCTGTCAGAAATCATTGCCTATAGCTAGGATATGAGGAAAAGTAAAAAAAATCCTTTCTGACAGGGTCACTATCACCAGCACTAAAATACGGTATCACTGGTCTGAGCTGTGGAGAGGGAGGAGGAGAAGAAAGAAGATCGTTTTGATGACTTCAGGTTCTGCTAGTGCTGCTTTTTGGGATGAAAGAGTTGACAACTGTTGAGGAAGGTAAAGGCTGAGAGGTCCCAACCCTGCATCTTCTAGTTGCAAAGACCCCCAGATTTTGTTTCCTTCCTCTAGCACATGCTGGTGTCATTTCATGTAAGGAATAGGCATGTGGTGTTCAATTCTTTTTCTTAACTTTATCTTTAAATTAGTTACTGATGAGTTGTTATAAGAGGCTCTATGATGCCGTGTGACTGCTCTTGCTGCTCTAGAAGCTCCCCTCAAGCTACAGAACATGGGAAGGTCTGAGGCCCAAAATAGGAGAGGAAAAACACATCTCTTCATGACAAAAAATGGCGCTTGCCTTTCTGCTACTGTTATTGCCTAAAGCTCTTATTTATTACTGCATCTGTGGGCAGGAGAAATTAGAGAAACATTTCCATATTCCCTGAAAATGCTGAACGTTGATCCAATTATAAGTCAAGAAAACGTGCTGTATGCCTACTCTGAGGTACTGCCCCTTCATATCTCATTTGAACAGTCTGTCTAACTGTGTAAAGTGCATAGCGTTTATCTTTCGGTTGAGCAGAAACCAGTTGAAAAAAATCCCTGATTGTTTCTATTGCAGAACAGCTGCAAGTGGGAGAATCGGCAAGTTTGGTCTCATGGCATTTCATAGCATTAGAACTGAAAAAACAGCTTTAAAGACAATTCTGTTACCAACTAGCATAGAAACAATGCTGATGTTTATTATTCCCAATAGTATTCCAAACATAGATTATATCTAATGGACAGTATCAGAAATCTTTACATTTCTAGGGATCTTTTTTTCTACATATGTCTTAAAACCTATTTCAAGTTCCCAATAATTGCAGGCCACAATTTAAACAGGATGAAAATATTCTGTCTGAAAACTCAAAGCACCAATGTTCTGTTGCCTGTTTAAGTTCATAGTGCTTAGATGGGGAACTCTGAAAAACACCTGTCTGAATTCAAGTCTCTAAGGCAGTTGAGATGTATCTGAAAATCTTGGGCAGCGCACATTCTGCTCTCCATAGAAGAGACCTGAGTGCTGGCAGTCACTGGGATTCCAGATCACCTGAAACAGCACCTGGGCCATCAGCAAGGTCTGCTGGAGACAAGCAAGTAAAAGCCAGTGCTAAAAATTAATTACCATGGCCTGAAATATTAAGGCTGTCAGTAAAACCTGTTAATATAAAACTAAAGCATACACTGGTTTCTTAAGCTTACACTGGTCCTTCAGAGTGCCTATGGTTCTCATTTTGTTTTCTGTTGGGGTTATTGCACACGAAGTGTGGGCTGCACTAGTTTATCAGCAACTGGCTAATAAGAGTCCGTCCCCGTGCACAGAAGCAGACCTGTTCCCCCGAGAGCCAGCTCCTGCCCAGCCTCTCCCCGCTTTGCGCTCTGGGCAGCAGTGGGACCTCTGAGCCCACCACCTGCCCTTGAGCTAGTCCTGGAAGGGGAGGGCTCAATTATTAACCCAAAGCTTAAGTCTTTGAATAGAGCCATTCATGGACTGGGAAAATCAGCTGACTCCATCCCCAGGCTGGTAAAGAGTAATGGAATTGTTTCAGAGAACAACTCGCAGAAAAGACTCCTTGAACACACAAGGTCTGGATGCCTGTGGTGAGAAATCATTCAACTCCTCTGTGCGTTTAGCCCTCTGCATGTGTCTTGGAGCCCATGTCGAGTAAGTTGTTTTTTCCAGTAGATTTTCCTCACAATTTGTAACCTCGGAGGGTTACAGCAGCACTGATTAAACAGCATTGTAATCTGTAATGGCTTTCAATAGCTGTAATGTCGAGAATAATAGAAAACACAGTGAACGTCTAGTACCCCAGGGATTGCTGGAGATATGTTAAATTCTGATCAGCAGGCTGGCTGTTAGATTTTAGGTGCTTGAACTGCTTGCTCAATAACACATAGTCCTTATAAAGAAGCCAATATTTAACGTTATCACTTAAGTATGATATTGATAAAGTACTTGGCAATGTGGTATATCATAACCCAAAATGTCCCCATTTTTTATTTTATTACATTGACATTTAATGGAAATTATTTTGGACTTATAAATTTAAATGCAAATGCTTGGAATACTGACCAAATGAGTTCTGAATAAATGCAGTATTGAGTGAGCACCTGAAAATGAGACCAAATAATACAATTTTGTATCTAAGTTAAATGCAAAGCAAAAAGTGAGAAAATGCCCACCGATCTATAGATTTGATTTAAATCTTGCCATTCTAATGAGGTAATGGGTAATACCAATGTTGAGGACTTTCAAAATCTGCTAATTGGAGAGAATAGATTTGAAGTTACTACAAACAATTCTATGTCATTATTCAGTGTCCCAGTGAATGTAACGGAAAGGATGAAAGTAACACCATAAAATGTGTTCTGTCTTTAGAATTCTTCACGGGAAAAAGTTTTCTGATTACTGTAAATTATCTGGGAAGTAGAGGACGAGTCAGCTGGTGTTCTAATACCTGGTAAGGTCTACTCTAATAGGAATGCTTGTCCATGAAAATCTACATTCTTATACCTACTACAGGCTGCATTAATAGTTGCATTTTTAAATTATTATAATAATACTCGGTGACCTGAGGGCTACATACTCTGCACCTGTTACAGATTATCTGAGCAGAAAAATAATGAAAATATAAAATGGTTCATATTTAAGAGTTCATATCTTCCCTTTCTGTATTTTGTTGCCTGGTCATACAGCAAATTCTTTGAGCATTACCTGTAGCAAAAGTCACACTTACATAAAACACAATCATTTTTTTTTAAGTATTGAATGTCTTCATTTTGTTTTAGACCCATCTTGGGTTGACATTTTTTATCCTCCTGATAAGCCTTTGCTTGCCAAGTGAACTTCTTATTTCACTGCTTGCTGCTTTTTTCACTGAAGTCACTAAGGATTAATGGGTTATTTTAATGTTCATCTGACCTCTTGTAGGTTTACTCATATGCTGAAGTACACTCTTACTGAAATTGGGGCCTCCTACCCCACCTCTGTGTGGAACACTATGGCTCTGTTACCTTGAGAGATGGTATTATAAGCAGCCAGGATGCATCTTGCACCTGAACGGCTTCAGCTTGGGTCGTGGCTTTTGGGCACTAGCTAACCTTTACTCTTCCCATGTACTGACGAAACACACCAGGGTGAAACTTTCCCAGGAGCGAGGCACCTTCACCTGAAGCCACTGTTTCTTTAAAGGTTGTTTTGAGAAGCATGTATTTTTGGCTGTATCACTTGTCAGTCGATTCGTAACAGCAAGGCTACATTTGTCATAGCTTTGTTAGCTCCTGCTGTGCTATTGAATATGTCCAGGTGCTGGCTTTAATGAAGTACTTATGTTTCCATTATGCCTGGAATAATGTCAATACTCGAGAATTAGATTAAATTAAAGCGAAAGCTGAGATGAAGGCAGTGGATTTGATGATCTTGGGTAATTGATTTTCTTTATATGATGCTGTCAATGCCTGAAAGGCCAGGTGGATTAACTGATTCTGTCAAGAAGAGGCAGGCTTGTGCTAGTCTTGCATCACATACAATTTCCCAGTTTATTATCAGTAGCGCAGTGGAAATGTGTAAGCCTATGGCTGGGATGTCTCCTGCTGTTCTGAGAGACTTTGTGTCATAGGGTTCTTCTTTACTGAAGAAATGCTCACTTTTCATCATGGGCAGAACGTACCTGTTCAGCTATCAATAACAAAAAGCCTCCAACAAGTGTGTTACTGAGACATCAAAAAGCAGTTTGCAGAGTTCCCATCGCCCCTTGGAGCTGTACGGACATTAGTGATACGCACTGTGAGCTCTCTGGTCTGGCCATGGGGTAAAATAAATGCACTGGAGTATAGTTAGTCCCAGTTGTAGGTGGGACCAGGAAGAGCTGTGGGGGCACCAGGCTCATTCTTACCTGTCCAGCCAGCCAAATTCGCGGAGTTGCTCTTGTGTAGTGCTGGAAGTAAAGCCAAATTGCTGGGAGGAGAAGGCTGACTCTTCACCAGAGAGAAGCTGGACTGGTTACCGGATCTTTCCTACGCTTCCTCATGAAAGAAGTGGTGGTTAGAAAAATGCCACTCTCTGCGTGTTGTCCTGTCTGTGCTCAGCCTACCTAAAGGTGCAACCAGTGTTCATGAATGTAGTGATCATCTTTTTATCCTCCACTCTGCATGAGGCGTACTAAAAACTGTGAGAATAGATCAAAGTTCTATTTCTTAAGTCCTACCTGCTATGTGATCTGAGCAAGACTAAAAGAATTTGTCTTTTCTGTGAGTTTCAGTATTATATCTTTTTTTTCCCCAGTCTAAAATGGGATTGCATTGTGCTGTAAGTATGTACCACAACGCTTAATCTATTTATTGTTTAGTTTATTCCACTGTACTCTATATCAATATTTTTAGAGAGATAAAGTTTAGGGAGACCTTGTGTAAAAAAAAAAATATATACTATTAACGTACTCTTAACAGTTTCAAAAAGCATACAGAGGAAACTGTTAAGGCAAACATTGTTTTCTATAGTTGGTGTGCACTACTACTAATCTAACTCCTACATGTGTTGTTAAATGTAGACTTTAATGTGCTATTTATTATTAAGGCTTAGTAGCTATGTATAAACACAAAAAGGATTCACCAATATTTCTTTTGAAAATTAGTTATGAATATGGAGAAAGTTTTTCTCACAGGTACTTGTCAGGCTTTCACTTACTGTAAAATTATGAAAGGAGAAAAATAGCAAGGCATAATAGCCTCTTAAATGCCACTTGAATTATGATCTTTTAAATTTATCAAATTTAAATGTAATGTTCACTTAAGTCTGTCTTATGAATATACCATGTATGAAGCCCCACTATGTCAAAATAGTGGCCCATAAGGAGTATTCAGGCTGATAGCTGGTGAACTTATACTTTCCACAAGTTCATTTGAAGCAGGGGATAGCAAAATTATTTTTTGGGTTGGGAATACCTTTTTCTAAGGCAGCTGGATTTAGAGCAAAATTTCCAGAAAAAATAATTTTTACTTTGAGTAACTATGCACTCCAAAGAAACTATCTGGTTTTTTCTAGGAACTTTGCTAGGGTAAAATTGGAAGTGTCCAGGCAAAGGTGGTGATGGGCATTTTTCACTTGTTTCCTCAGTAGTGGTTCGGAGGACACAAGCAATCCATTCAGCGTTGAACGACTGCTACAGTTTGCAGTAAGCAGAGTGATGCAGTGCAGGCAGGGCTAGAGGAACACAATGGTGGAAAAACCTCATATGAAACCGTCTTCAAAAGGCAAAACATCGTAAGACTTTTTTTAACTTTTACCACTGGTACATATTTTTAAATCCCTGCATTTCTGGAGGTATTTAGATTAATAGTTTCAGATCCTGGTAAAGAACTGGTTATCCTGATGTTCTGGCCTTCCTCAGGCCGACTCTGTTGTTTAACAGGTGGAGGTCATGTGCCTCAATGCCTGTGACTTTGAAATTGCAGATTATAGAGATAGTTGGCAAGAGAATGGAACAAGGATTTCCAGTCCTAAGCCCAAATATCTATGTTCCAAAAACTTCACAGGAGGCTGACAGATTACTATGATAGCTTAACATACCTGAACTTTGGGTCATGAAATAGGATTTCCTCATGTTCCTATTAAGTCAGGGGTAAAACTTTAATCTGGGTAACAACAGACCTTAATTTCACAGAAAAAAATGTTATCTATGTTATTCTCAAGGCTAAAGAGTTATAAATTGCAAAAAGACCATGTGAGAAGTATGCAGTTATGCTCAAATAAATAATTCCGAGAACAGAAAATGCCAAAGGCACTTTGAAGAGTTATAGATATACACGACATACAAAAATTTCCTAGTGAAAGTTAATGCAAGTCAACATCTACAGTGGTCTTAAATGCCACATTGATTCAAAATCACATGGTAATTGATGGAATGGGAATCATTTGGCTTCCATGTCTCTTTTAATGAACTCAGCAAAGAATTCTGTTCAAGCCTACTCAACGAACAGTCCTTGGGATGTGAAGTGCTGAGGCTCAGAGCCTCAACATAACACTGGTTTTTGAAAGTTTTTGTGTGTGTTAGTGTATTGCAAACACTAATCTTTTTCTAGCATGGTTTTTATCATTCTGGTTTTTGTCGTTCTGTAGTAGAAATAGTTTCTGTCCTGCATTTTCTGTCTCTTCTCTTCAAGTGTATTATACTGAAGGCTTGGAACTTAAATTAGAAGCTATTCTTCAATACCTCAACTTATGAAATAATTATTAATCTTCTGGTCTGATTTACGTTATCATAAAGCACAGTACCAAAGTTGTATACAGTCAATTTTACGACCTAATTTGCAGGCTGTAGGAATACTATGGCTCCGCATTGAAAGGGAAGCCTGGAAAACCGATGCAGTTGGGCCAAATGTGCTACACTTGATGCTTTTTCCTGTGACTGGGCTCTTTAAGGGACAGATAAGGTTAAGTTCAGGATTCTGCCTTTCTTCTGGGGAGAAGGAAGATCTGATCTACACTAAAAGATCTGATCTTCTTTCCATGTTTATTTGCATGAAACTTTGAATAATTCAAACCTGAGACAAATTAATAAACACACTCAAAAGTAATTAGTTAGGAACTTACAGGCCACTATATTGGCATATATGTGTATATATGCCATATGCTTTATTTCCTTAAGAAACTAGATTCAAAAAGAATTTAAAGCTGCGGAACTAGTGAATTTTAACAGTGCAATAAAACAGTTAAGGCTTTGTCAGATCTGTAATGACAGTATGATTATGCAATGTCTAGTCTCTTGACAATTGTCTTGACAATGCGGAATTAAGTGTCATAATCTTAACGGCTAATGTGCTGACATTTTTGAAGAAGCATCAGGTTTATCTCTGAAGTAAAAGAAAACTTTTCAGGAGCTTTTTAAAAATAAAAACAATGTAGAAAAAGTTATTACACTTGGTACAGCTAAAATTTAAAAGGGTAACTTTAAGTTTTAGTTGATCAGTTCTGCAATAGATGTTCTTCTGTAGTACAGTGACTGAAATATATATCAATTAAAAATATTTTGGGAAGCTGTGAACCTAGAAATTTTAAATTTAGCCTACTGGAGGTGAATATGGAATATTGTCTGCTTTCTGTGAATAAAAATTACTTAAATGAGGTCATCTACTGCCATCATGTAAATTAGCAAATTTTAAGGATACACCATTTACAGTATAATACAAACATGAAATTGGAGCGGTTTGGCCTAAGCTGCAATTCTAGTTTATTCTGTTCTGCCCACTTCCATATGGGCTATTATTTTTCTGATCAATTTGTAAGACAGAAACATGAAATGAAAATGTGACCAAAATAATGTTGTAATAGCTTGCTCTTATTCATAGATTACCCCTCTTTGACGCTGCTACGTATCTGCCTATGTCTTACCAAGGAGTCCCTAATGGTCATTAGAGCAAAGCAGAGATAAGCGTGGATAGGAAATCAAGTCTGTTCAGGCACTTTTTTGTGCCCTGAAATTTAACAATTGATTAGAGAAATGGTACAGACTGCAGGGATGAAAAAGGACCTGGGCTTAAAATAATTGAAATCTATCACTTGACATTTCCGAAGTTGCGGGTTTTGTACCTCTTTACAGATGTTGGCATATAATTAAGTGAATGAGAAATCATAGTTGATTCCAAAATGAATAATTAAAACATGTGCTTTGGTCTGCTGATCTGATTCAAGAGTCATCTTAGAAGTAAGATTATATATAGTATTTAAAGCACGGAGGATAATTATTTCTAAAGTGTACATTATGCCAGCAAAACATCTAGTGTAATATTTTAATATCAAATATATACTAGACAGTATTGGTATTTGATGTATGTGTTTCTGTATATTTATACAATGGAAAAAGAAGAATCGGTCAGTTCTGACTTACTTTCAATCACTGTGTATCTATGAAAAAGACGTACCAAAGCTGTATGTTAGTAATTAAGACAGACTACTTACCACTGTAGTTGCTCGTCGGTTCCTGTTGTCCTCCTATAGTCAAAAGGAGCCTGAGCAGAGCACAGCAAACTTCACTGGTGCAGGTACTTCATCTTTTTATTTCCTAAAAGTGCAATGCTGCTTATGGCAGTGACGCACACGGTGGGTGGGAGATGGGTTTATTACTCACTGAAAGCAAATTCAAGACCATTTGGTCCTTTCACTTTTGAAAGGAGGAAGATGCTGGTATTAAGGATGATTTGCTGTTCCCGCTGAGGGTGGCAGTGTGGTACCATCCTCAAACCCAGGGAACCCTCTCCTGCTCCAGCAGCCTGAATCTGAAGGGCAATCGTGCATCGGTCCCGCAGTTCCAGCCCGGCCCGGGCTTGCGCAGGGACAGCCCAGTCTAACAGGGGCCCGTTCAGGTGGGGTGCATACAGCAGTATCTGTAAATAACTTTAAAGCTATTCGTGAGAAAGATTGGCCAAGGCAAGTTGTGTGGGGTTCATCATTACCAGGGGCGGTAATTCCAGCTCTGGGAAAAGATCAAGTGTTTTAGCTTTTAAGGAAAATGCCGTTCCTGAGGAGCTGATGGGCAGAAGAGTTTTGCTGACTTAGTAGCCGTGGAGAATCCAAGGTCAGCATGCTGGCACGCGTGGCCAGCTCCTGTAATGTATGTGGCTTATATAAAACACTGCCATGCCTGTGTTTAAAAAGGTTGATATACCTGCAGGAGCTGGACAGATGATGAGCTACTGACACAAAGCTGCTCAATAACTATGGACTGATGCTGAAAATACGTGCAATAACGTAAAATCTGAATCTTTCTCTACAGTATTGACTGCTGATGAGTTCAGTTTATAGCCAATGTTACTTACAGGTGCAAGGGCTTATTTCAGTCAGGAGCTTTATAAAACTTTAAGTATTTCCTTGTAGCTGTGTTTACATATCCCTTATTTAATCAGCTGTTTGTGTTACGTGAATAATTCTGTTTGTTTGAATGTTGATGGGTGTTCAGGTGTCGGAGTGGGAGGCGAACCCGGAGTAATGATGAGTCCCAATGTGGGTATGGTCATTCTCATTTATTATAGCAAAATGTGCAGCTTTTATAGATTAACATACTGTCCACGCGCCGGACATCGTTCCCCATTTGCCACAAGCAGCTGATCACGCACTTAAGGCTAATTGTTGAGTGGTATTTGTCATTTTACATGTTGTCCCATAGACCACCCATTCCCGGATCTTGCAGTTTCTAGTTTCTTCTAAGTTGTTTATCACAGTATGAAGCTCCTTATTGTTCATGTATCAAAGACAGTTCACTTGCTCAAGGTTCTTGCTCAGTCATCGGTTTCAGCAACAAAGCCAGGGTTGTTCAAGTCGATATAATCATGTCCTCGTTCTGACAGCCAGGCTTCCACATTCAGGTAGTTCAGAGTGGGATTCCTGTCTTTGTAAATGCTATAGGAAACTGTGGCTTAGTTATGCAATACAAGCAGTTAACATGTTGTTAAAACTTTCTTTAACTTAGAATGAAAAAACTGAAATTAACCTTTCTGCCTGTATTAATGAAAAGACTGCCTAAGCTTTGGGAAAAATTCCATCCTTTAGATTTTAGCGGCTATCACTTGAAATGAAACTCACAACTACAGGAAGCTCCACCACAAAACTCATTTTATTAGCGTAACTTCTCTCCATGATAGCATCTCTATGCTGATTTAATAAAATTAAGTTCTTTTCCAATAAATTCTTGTGAGAGTTCACATTGAATGAAACAGTGCATTTGCATTTGTTTAATTTGAAGAGAATTTGAGACAATGATTAATATTAGAAATTGGTAAATTAGTGTAATAAACTTGAGTAAGTGAAATATGACACAGTGAGTATTCAGGGCCTTGTATAGGCCCTTTTCTTCAGTGATTTAATGTAACTGAAAATTCAAAGTAACAAAACTGCAGCCTGGAAATACACCAAGAAATTTAACCCCTGCAAGGAAACTTAATAATGAAAGTCAAGGGAGCTATTTATTTGCTTAAATACTGCCAATCAAACATTAATTGAATTTTAAACAGCTACTTAACTTGATATTTGCTTCAAGTTACATAGATCTATTTTTAGTTAAGACTTTTGACAAACTGGTCTAGATTTACTGTGATAACAATTTCTCTAAATATGAACTGAATTCCAACCCACAAGCAGTACTTTACTACTGTGTGTGAAGGTAAATACAGCATACTGGCATAAAAAACCCTGGAAGTTGTATAGTAAAAACGTTCACAGCCCGAAGGGAACAGACTAGGAATAATGTTAAGGTTAAATAAAAGAAGTGTTTGCATGTAATCAATACTTGTTTATATTGTTAGCCCTAAACCAGGTCTTCAGCAATATTTATACATTACATAAGCAAAGTGTTGCAAGTGCCAATGCTGTTTATGCTGGCCAAGTTGTGTTTAAACATTGGAATTATTAATATACCACACGCAGTTAAGAGATTGAAGATCTTGAAGCTTTCCCATTATGGTACGGGCAGAGTTAGCCCAGTGTCACCATACTGGAAGAGCGCTCTGCTGGAGGTTGGCGGGTTGCTAGCACATCAGGAACAAGATTATAAGATTACTTGCCTTACATTTATTTGACCTAACATACTGGTGAAAAAATTTTTAAGCCCAAAAATTATGGCTGAAAAACTAGTTTATATGGAGTACTTATTATTTTTAACTGACATGCCCAATGTCACCATGGCACTCTAAATTATTGCCTCAGTATTGACAGTCTTGTATGAACATCTCTGGACACTCTTGTTTTAAGTGAGCTATGTTATCGTATTCAAATTACAATATTCATATTCTAGTCTCTAGAATGAAAAAGAAGTTGGGAACTATGAACACTTATGCTCCTGTTTCTGCAGTGTGATGTAAATGCACATAATTCAATTTTACTACTTTTTCATGGAGCATTAGTATTTTGGCGTAGTGCACATCAGTGTGCTGCAAGATTTGTTTAGCTCATATTCGAAACTTCTGAGTAGTAAGCTGGCATTCAACTACTGACATGTTTTTTAACTATCTCAAAATATTGTGTTTCATGCTGTTTAGAAATGCTTTATTTGAAAAAGTTTCTGCTAACAACCTCTCTCAAAGCCTTACGTCACCCCAGATATTTAAGTTTGGATAGGTCAGGAAGCAGTTTCAGCTTGCAACAGCTACTTCGTTTACTTTTACTATCATCTCATTAAAGAAAATAGGATCATATTTGCAGTAAAACGCTTGAAATATTTCTAATTTGTTTGTATCTGCAGCTATATTTTCTTTACTTTCAATTTCCTGTGGGAAGAGGGGGGAAGCCTCTACCACTTAGTTTCCTTTCAAACCAGACTGTGAGGCTTTTAAGCTTAAGAAGTAATTATATTTTTATGAGGTACTTGAGGATAATACAGTAAATAAGCAGTTCCCAGTCTGTGACATAAAAGCAATAAGCCTTTTAAGACCTATCAAGTGCAGCTCTGAGATGCCATGATAATAGTGGGAAATTCTATTGCAAATGAAAAGATTTTACAGAGTAAAGTAAACTTCATGTAGTCCATGCAGGTTGCTTTCCACAAGTAAACCAGAGAAGCTTAAGCAAGTTTGTATTTTGGTTCTATTATTATACTAATGTCCATGCTCAGAAAACGCCAAGCCCAGTATCTCCCCTCCAGTTGGCCAGTTTTAACCTACATCAACTTTAAGTGATGAATTTCAGTGCAGGTTATTGGACTGAACTAGACTGAAGCAGTAGCAGACCCAGAGTGTTTCCAAAGCTCCCACAGGGCCAAATTTAACTCAGAAAATGCATCTTAGGGGACAAGAGTGTCATGTCATCCCTGATGTGGTTGTGCTGGTGCTTGCTGTGGTGACCAGCATGGAAGAAACTCTTCCAATAATGCTTTGCCATGGGACTTACAGCAAGAGTATATAAAGGTCCCTTCCAACCCAAACTATTCTAGCATTCTGTATCAGACAGTGTGTATACATAAAAACATGTAGAGGATATTTATACATGCAATGGCACAAACTAAGACAGACAAAATGTCTGGGCAGTTCTCTCCCATGCGTTTCTGAGCATTTGCGGTGCTTCCTTGGGCAGCCCTCAGCCCGGGAGGGTTTTATAGCATGGAACTACCCAAGGACATGGACCAAACGGCCCCGGGATGCTTTATGCTGTGCCAAGTCTGGGATTATACCCACACTGCAGAAAACAGTGAGCTTATAACTGTTTAACCCAGGCATGCTCATTGACCAAAGGCGAGGTCTGGCTGGAGTCATCGGTGAGTGAGGGATGCAGAGCTTGCAGTGGGAGAGCTGTACGACACTTGGGTTGCCCCCATAGGCATAGCCCAGATGGCTGTTTTGTGTAGTTGCAGACGCTTGCCCAGCCTTGGGCAAGCCCCTGTCTCTGAGTTTCTCTGAGGAGTGATTTAAATTCTGGAGGGGTATTTGTTTGATTCCAAGAAATTGCATAAATGCTACTCTGATAAAAACAAAGAATGTATTGGTGATAGAGAGGCTTTAAACAGCTGTGAACAACCGAGGGAGGTACAGGCAATCCTGGAAGGCTTTGGAGATGCATCTCAAATCTGATCCCACTTCTCAGCCTGGGAAAAAAAAAAAAATAGGCCTAATAGAGGCATGTGGTCATGTCGCAAGAAATTACAATATTCCACTGTACCATCTGGGCAATGCTTTTTGTTGCATTTATCTCTTCTGCAGAGGAAATAAAGGCCTATAGAAACCCTGAATTAAGAGACTAAAGAAACAGGCACTTGAAGAACAGCTTAATCCTGTGGGGTTTTTTTGCTGCTGTTAAGAATCTTGAACATGGCGGCAGGAATATTTTTTACATAAACTATTGCTGAACTGTAATGAATCTTGCAGCTTTCAAACGGTCATTTCACCGGTTACCTGGGTTCAGCCGCTTCGTCCCCAGTGGCCATGCAGCAGCACCCTTAACGCGGTCAGTGTCCTGCGTGGTGGCACTCGGAGGTGACTTGGCTGCTGTTTGTTTCAAGTTTCCAGCCCTAGCCTGAATGATCGGTATTATTTTACTCTTGTGCTGGATTTTGGCTGAAGTCCCACGTTGCTCTTGAACTTGGATTTTTTTGAATTGCGGTTGAGGGAGTAAAATCAGGACACGGTGAGAAGCGCCCGAGGGATGGTGTTTGGCTGCTCAGCATTAGGGTTTTGTGGTGCAGGATTTCTTTTGTTGCTTGTTTGCTCCTTGCTTTTTTCTTTTTTATAGTCATGTTAACGGTTCCTTAGAGAGTAAGGTAGGCTTATAGATTTCCTTATTAAAAGGGTAATCGAGGGAAGGACTCAAGGAGGGTGGTTTATTCAAGAGTTGCTTTGATGATGGATTCACAAGGATGCTAAAGACTACAGAAGAATACCTAAAAGCAAGAAGGTAAAAAGGGATTGTGAGCAAAACTGGGTGAGTCTGGAGAGGCCGTAGTCATTAGTGGACCTGTCCTTCCCTCCAATAAATTAATGATAGGAGTGAAGTTGCCTTTATTAAATCGAACTTAAAGGATGGGTCATAAATATCCAACTTCCATTAGACAGAGGTAATGAAAATTACCTGGAAGACTTCTGGGTACTATCTTTATTTTTTGGGAGACTTGTACAGATGTGTGTTTAAATAATTTTAATTTAAGTTAGTACTGCATTCCTGC
>NW_010514365.1:14501-15178 GCF_000687285.1 Phaethon lepturus
TTCCTGCATTTTTGTTATTCCTGTGCCCCAGGAATTTCGAGACAGTCAGTTGGAAATAGGGTCAATCTGCAGAACTTTCAGATTCACACTGTGGGTTAATAAAAGGAAAAAAGTGGGAAAAAATGTAAAAATCAACAGCTGCAACTGTCTCCTTCAAATAAAGAATTAACTACTACTGAGGACAAGAACAATATTCTGTAGTTTAAATGAGTGCAGTTACTGGAACGTTAGCAAATACTTTAAAAACTAAATAAATACTGTATAGACTAGCTCGTCTGCAGTAAAAAGCTTTCTTCTTGCTATTTCATCAAAGTAGCTTTTAAATGTATTCTTATATAAATCTTGCTATATAAGAAATGGAGATAAACAACACTTTTCATAAATGAGTGCATTACGCAGCAGATCTTCAGCTTGTCATAGCTGTTCATTGCTGCTATCATTATCATGTTTTGAAAGATAAGTACATTAAATATGTGCAAAATGTTTGCCAGGTCTCAGTTATTGGCAGTCATTTAGAGCAGTGATGATAGACTGCTACATAAATTACGCAATACTTTGATTAGTATACTGTAAATGCTGTCATCTTTAACTTACAGTCTTAGAATGTAACATCTGGGAATAATTGAAAGCAATGTTATTACTGTTTTTCTGAAGTAAAACAAGTCTTTATGCTTTAA
>NW_010514365.1:15209-17951 GCF_000687285.1 Phaethon lepturus
TCATTCAGAATTTCCCCCACACAAAATTTGTTACACCAATTGTAACAAATTGGAGATGCCCTAAATCCTCTCCAGAGAAAAGAAACAGATTAAAAACTAAGATGAAGAAGCCTTATTCAAAAACACAAAAAGATAAAATATATTTTTATTAAAAGGACTACTAGGAAGTGAGAGAAGGGAGTAGTTAAAAGCAAAAGAGCAGCCAATAGAAGGGGGAAGGGAGTAACGGGAAGTGAAAGATTAAAAAAATGAAAGAAAAACTAACACTGAGGCAGAAGCTGAAGGATGGCAATAGGAACTATGTAAGAAAAGACGAACAGCTTGAGGCTGGCAGTGTTTGTGTTTGTACATGCTAATGTAACCCCCTGTTGCAGTCAGTTATTCTAGGAGCTGTGTAAGTTTAAGTGAGAGGTTGCTTTGGGAAAGCGCCTTTTCCTATTTCATATTGCTAGGCAGGCCTGTGTCACAGTGGTAGGTAATGCTTTTCCCTGAATTCCACACTGCTCTCTAAAACAGACTATAAAAATAAGAAGAATAATAATGAAAAGCAGTCAGAGCAAAAGAGAAGCAGAACAGTCTGGGGCTAATCTGCCAGCACTCAGAGGAAAAAACATTTCTCCCTGCCACAAAGAACCCTGTTGTTCCTATGTTAAGTATTTAATTTTGTCTGCATCTAAACCAAGCTGTCTTAAAGTCTGTTTTCTTACAATAGTAAAGCATGTGCCAGTTGCTGCGGCACTGTGCAGTGGCACAGCTACAGGGAGGAGACAACCTCTGCGTTTTCCAGGGCAACTGAGATTTTCTCTGCCCTTTATGGTTGGAAAAAAATCTAACCATGCATTCAGCATGTAGGAGTGGATGTTCCGTGGGAAACAAGCCCCTGAGAAATCTGAGCATTTTGGGAGATACTGGATATTAATGACCGATACCCACATATGTTAGTTTGGTAAATCTTATTAATGAATCTTCAGCATATACACTTTCATATAGGCTTTGTCACTAAGTGTTGAAAATCAATTTCATTTGCGCTGAGCTAGGAAACTTTTGTGTGCGTGAGTTTCTTTCCATAGCTACCAAAAGTGAGGCAAGTATCTCTACACAGCGCATTTCCCTGGTAGGGCATCAAGTCAGGGAGGTTCTTTCTACCAATATTAGAAGAATTTCTCCTTTATTTAGCAGAAATGAAATTGCTATTAATATAAGTGAGCTGTTATTAACAGATAACTACTCACACAGTGCTTTCAATTATTTCCTCCTACAGTCACATACGCTCACACACTTGCACTTGTTACCTAGTGTGGAGATGGAGAGCGCTGGCATCTACCGTGTTTGCTCCAGCAGACCATACTCATAAGAGAAGAAACCAAGAGAGGACCATGGGAGGACTGTCAGTACACAAATATGATTTAACAGGACCAAATGATGTGGATTTTTTGATCCCATAGCACTCTTGCTGAGACTGCGTTGGCCTGTGATGAGAACTTGTGGACTTTAAGTTATGAGGAGAGTACTAACAACCACGAAACGCTGGAGAAATTACTGTCATCTTCAATGCAAGCTCAGACTGTCACTTGGGATTGCTGCTCTCAATATTGCAAATCAAATTTAAAACAGTGGATGGTTGTCTGAAAGCAAGTGGAAAACTCCATTTTTGTCGAGTCAAGCTCAGCTTGCAAAGATGATATGCTTAAAGATCCTGTACATCTTTGTACGTCTGTGTAATTTCTTTGGTCATACGGAGTATAAATTTGAAAAAAAAAAATGTTCCAAAGTAATATAGTTTAATAGTACTGTAGTTTAGCCCATAAGAGGATGAAACATCTCAAATCTCCAAAGTGTACTGACCTGGTATATTTTTACACTGTGTGGTATTGTTGCTTGGAGAAGTTCCTTGATTCTAAAAATAATTTCTACACAGTTTTCTATCTCCAAGGTTACAAAATCTTTTTAACCTAGGCATAATTAAGATTTTACCTACGGGATATATTTTTAGCATGCTAGATTCTGTGATGTAACATTGTTCCAGTAGACACAGCTGAGTTTAGAGGAAGTCTGCTCCATGTGAGAGAGAACAGTAGAAGTGAAATGAGTAACTTCTATAGGCAGTTCTCTCACAGCTTTTAGTGTTGGCCCAAAAATTTTACTTAATGACCCACAGGTCTTAAAAGATCAGCTATCAATTTAGAGAAAGAAGTTCCATATAAGCCTTACTAAGAAATTAGAAATCTGAGTGAAGCTGGAAATTTTACATTCCCCAACAGGTTTGAAACTAGAATTATTTCTCGAATTAAGTTTTTAGACTATGCTTGCTTCAAAGTCTTAAGTAGCAGACTAGAAACCATAAAATGAATGGGATTCATGTGCCTCTGAGTTCAGATAGTCTCACAGAAGGCTAAAAACATGGTGGGGTTTTTGCATGTTATATTTTAATGTGTAATTGTTTAATTCCATAAGGGCTAGGTCACAAAAAGGCCTGATAAAAGTCTGTGATCCAAGTAACGGAACTGCTATCCTAAAAGTGCGACAGTAAGACCGTGGCACATATCAGAGAAATGTTCTGCAGAGTTTTTTAAATTAGTATCTTAATATCTCAACATTAAATTAATATTATCTCTCTTATAATATTAAAGAGATATTATCATATCTCCCGACTGACTCCCTCGACTGTCAGCAGTTTCCCGTCCCCTCGCAGGGCCCTGCTGGGCTGCAGCTGATCTCGCCTCTCGCTCCACGTCCCTTCCC
>NW_010514366.1:0-2923 GCF_000687285.1 Phaethon lepturus
CCCATGCACTGCACCTCATGTCGAATAAGCTCGCTGGGCTACGTGGGGGAACCATGTCTCATATGCTGTAATGTCCCGAATGCTATAGGAGGGCTACAGAGTTTTCTGCCAGTCATGGCATCCTCATAGACTCACCCGACTGTTGGCAAAAATGCATTTCTACTTCCAGAAAACAGGAGGTTTTGTCTCAGACCTCTGCATATCCACATCCAAGCCCAGCCCTGCTTGGATCTCTCACCTACCCACCCACTACACACACACACACACACGAAATGAGAGAAAAATATCTAGACGTCTATTACTACATATGTATTAATATGTTAATATCACTCTTTTGGAGAACATTAAAATGTTATTACTTTACAGACTATGCTTTATAGTACCTGTGTGAAAGGACCTAGGACACTGGATACGAATAGAGCTATGTTGATATATCATAGTATGTACACGAGAAACCTTCCTTTTGTCATATTATCCTTGTAATGTAAAATGATTGTTAATAAAAAAACATTTAAATTTATGAAGTTGGGTTGCTAGTTCTTTATGTTGTTCTTGGAGGTTAATGTCGTTTTCCCAGAGCAAGGGCATCTAAGCTGATGCCCTCCCTCTTCCCCAGCCCACGACTGTAAGGAGCGGGTCCGGTGCTCATTTGTCCGGAAGGGTCAGTCGCAGCCCCCTGAGGTGCTGGTAGTTCTCCCTCCTGGGTGACTCGCTCCCCCGTGTGCTGGTTGTAACTGCAGCCCCTCAATGTCCTCACCTCGGTGAGCAGGTCCAGCATGCCCCGTGACGGAGCTGCATTGTTTCTCCACGGGCTGGGTTATACCGGCGCTGTGCCAAGGCTGCAGCAGCACAGAGGAGGAGCTGCTGCCGCCCCAGCAGCCCGCAGCCGCCCTGGGTCAGCACCGGCGCAGGTACGTCAGCACGAGCCGCGGTCGGGTAGGGGTGCGGAGCGGGGGACCTTGCGGCCCCTGCAGCCCCCTTCTAGTCAGGTACAGTGGCAGCATTGTTGGCTTCGCTGCGGTGGCCTGTGCTTGTAACCCACATTGACAAAACCTTGCGTGTGTGCTTGGCTTGGTTTGAAGGATGGAGAGCCTTTCCCTGAGCTCTACGTGCTCCAAAGCTGGGGGAAACTGGACTTTTTCTACCATTGAAAGAAAGTGCTGGTTTAACTTTGGATTCGTCGTCTTCTTAGACATGGGAGTTTTGGGTGAGGCTGAGTCCACAGTGGATTAACTAATGGTGCAACTTTTAAACCGGATCAATTAAAGAAGAGTAATATTGTATGTGGAGGTTCTTACATCTGCTAAATCAGTGTGGGCAAGAGAGCCGAACTCTGAAACGAGTATGAGTGTCCGTGGACTAGCACTGGGCTGCGAGTTGTCTTTTCTGACCAAACCTACTGTCAAAGCCGAGAACATTGCCTCCTTGGGCTCAGCCTGGCTGCTGCTGGAGCGAAGGCGCAGTCCTTCCTTCACTTCGGTTCAGGCTTGCACGGCAGGGCAAGCAGGGAGGAGGCTGCAAATGTTTAGGCCAGCCCTGCTACAGGGTGCCCACTGCAGGTACAGGTAGGTGGAAAAACCCCTTCCAGCTCAGAGAGTTGCTCACCCAGCTGCAAACCTGGCCGGTGTCCGTGGGGGGAAGCAGAAAACGCAGGAGGAAGCTGCGCAGCCCACTGAATGGATCCTGTGTGTGGCACTGCGTACTGCGAGTAGAGGTGGAAGCTCTCAGGACTGGCTTTTTAATTTAACTGGGCCTGGAGGGATCTCCATTTTCTGACTGGTCCTGGGTATGGATACCTGGGAATGGATACCAGCAGATAAGCCAGTGTTAGGTGAAGCAGGCAAGCAGTTTAGGCCTCTAGCAAACATTTAATGCAATGGATGCGTATGGTATGAAAAGGTTTTTGCTCCCTCTTTGAGGCTTTGCTTTCATATGGATCCTCATAGTCTGGGACACTCATAGCCGTGGGCTTTAACCTGATGCCCGGCTGTGTCTCACTGGTGGCTGTTCTGGCAAGGTGCCAGCGATGCGCAGCTTGCTGGTCCTCCAAAGGAAACTCGGGTGGAAATTCTGGCCTTGAGGGAAGTTTGGGCTTAGAGGGCTGTGGGCCGGCGGGAAGCGTGCGTGCGTGGGGAGGCGTCAGTCCCCCCGGGGTGATGGGCTGTGCAGAAGCTTTGTTTTCAGAGTGAATGCCCCACAGATTTACAGAGGGACAGTAGCCAGAGGGGCTGGAAGGGAAGGGCAATTTCCAGTCTTACAGAAGTGCAAATAGCCCAGAATTAGCCATCCATTAGAAAACGTTGCTTTTAGTGACTTCCTCGAAGTCCTCAAGCAGTCCAAGTATTACAAACAATTTGCCATTTTCTGACAGCTTTTACAGTAGTGATATAAAATTGCTTATTTTTCAGCAGTAAGCAAGCTCAGCAAAATCCTGTCGGCTGTCAGGGCTTAGCTCCGGGTTTGCTGGGCACCCGGCAGCCAGCGGTGGAAACCTTGCGTCTGGGGTTTTGCCTTTGCTAGTCAATTAGCAGCACAGAAAGCAGGACTTCCAGCAGCTCAACCGTGTGTAAAGAGTAAGAGCAACGTGGGAAATGCATTGCTGATTTGTAATTAATTTCCTAGCAGTGGTTTTATGCTGTGGACTCTTGACTGCTGCCGTTGGCAGTGATGAGCCTTCTTGCCGATAACTTCAAACCAAGGACTTAAAAGCAAGAGCCCTTTAAGCAAAGTGCACGATCTGAGCCAGTGTCAGGAAGGGAAGCTTGCGCGAATTTATCTGATCTAGGGCTAAAGGTGCCCTTCATTTTTAGGACCACTGATTCTTGTGTCTATGTAAGTGAAGAGGAAATTGAAAAATTCCTCCGTGATGGTTGTCATAGAATCATAGAATGCTATTGTCATAGCATTAAAGCCTGGCACGCTC
>NW_010514366.1:2954-46291 GCF_000687285.1 Phaethon lepturus
CCTGGACATGCTCCACGGAGATGGCTGTTGTTAGCAGCTGGCACTTAAAACCCGATTTAGCGAAAAAACCCTACGTGTTGTTCCTTCCTGGAAATGGGAGGACTGCGGGGCCTTTGATGCTGAGGGCTTGCAGGCATAACTGGAGGGGTTTTGCCATGCTTCCTGGGGGCTGTCTTCCCTATCTGCTTCTCCTGAGGTGGGAGGGAAAATGTGGGCAGCTGTGCACATCAGTGGGTTTAAGCGGGTGCCCCCCTGAGGTGTTTAAATCAGAGGGCGAGGGCAGGCGTTGTGGCAGTGCCATGGGTCCAGCTCTGCGGTGGCACAGAGCAGTGGCCACAGGAGACCATAGGCTGCTTCTCCCAGAGCTGTTCCCACAAAATGGAGCCACAGCTCGTTTCGAAGGGGCTCTAAAAATATCTGAAGGATCATCAAAAGCTCCTGCAGAACAGCACATGCGCTAACTAGACTTTTCGTCTCTCTGAAGTCCCCCGTTTGAAGTTGTTTTGATCCAAGGGGAAAAACAAGTGTGCTGTCTACACTGCTGCCAGACGCTCTGTTTCTGGGGAGGCTGGTCGTCCCTCCGGAGGCGTGCAGGGACGGGAGAGCAGTGTGGAGGCGGCACAGCGGGCAGGACGGGCTGGGACGGGGAGCCATGTGTGGCGCGGGGACGGGGTTCGCAGAGCTGTGCTCCGGGCTGCCGCCACACCTCGTGACGCTCGGGAGAGCTGTCCCGGAAAACTGGGTAGCGGGTGGGTTTCAGGTCTGAGCTGTCTTCTCGGGTGCATTTTGGATCCCCTTCCTCGCTGGTTTTATTCCACGTTCAGCGGTCACTAAGAGCTCAGGGAAGCGAAGGCAACCGGCTGCAAACCTCCAGGGCTAGCACTGGTGATGGCTGTGACACAGCTGCTGGATTAGGTGCCACTCTCTCCTGGCAGACAGAGGATTACGGGCCAGTCCCATTTTAATTTTTAAATACCAGAGGAGGAGGGGGAAGCTTCTAATAAATCTGACAATGAACAGCAGGGTTAAGGGAAGAATGGTTCTGTGATGGCTATGGCTGCTTTTCAATACACTGGGCTGGGAATCACTGCGTAACCCCGCACTAATGCCCTGGGCGGGAAGGATTGTCCCCGGCAAATGCACCACCCGTGTTCAGCGCCCTGTGCGGGAAAAACGCAGCCCCTTTCCCTCCACCTCCATGGCGAATCCTTCAGTAGCATCAGCCTCACTGTGCAGCTGACAGGCTGGTGGCAACCCTCTTTGCGAAGCCAGCAGCAGCCTGGGGCCCCAGCAGACTCGCTTTGTTTTTTCTCCTTGTGTTTTAGCACTGACTGTGATGGGTGAGAGGGTGTCCTCAAACTGTCAATGAGGTAAATACTTCCCACTCTTGCCCCAAAAATCTATTTTCTCTTACTTTTATCTGCAGTTTTTGATCTCTATGTCTTGTTAGGAACCAGCTAATTCCAGTGATGGTATTAGGTCAGCTAAGTAGGTATTCCTCTTTACAGATGCACGGTTTACAGAGAATCATCATCACCACCTTGAAAGTATTGAGAACGGCAAAAAGACTGAATCCAAATTCACTTCTTAGTTTTGTTTCGGAGTTGGAGTCAGCATCTGTGAGGAACCTGATTCCCAGATCCTATTCCCTAACCTCCTCACAGCTGCAGGAAAGCCTTTACATCTTTGTTTAGCTGCCACCTTGCTGAAAAAGCCCATAGGTTTCCTATGCTTGGCTAGGATAGGACTCCTCTATTGCTGACTGCTCCCCTTCTCATCACATACCCACCCCTTGATGATACCCTTCAGAGGACCTTCTGTTGACTCCCCCCAGTACTTTGTAACCCTGACATGAGCTGCAAGCAGAGGCGACCTATCCTAGAGTAAACAATGCAGTCACACTGTTGATACAGTTTGGAATTATTTACTTGCAGTGATTTACATGTTGTGCTGTAACATTAGACACAATGGCCGAGCCTCATGCTCTGTTTTTGTGCTTTGGACTGTGCAAACAATATAGAGTCTTGACAAACAATATCTGGCTCTGTACAATAAGCACACTGGGACAGTAAAGGACCGAGTAAGCAGAAAAGCCTTCTCATGCTGGAAGACCACGAAGCACTATTTCACTACTATTCTTGCGCAATTTGATTATTATCAACAGAAGAAACAATATAAAGTACCAAGTATTAGTATTTACTCATCATGCTTCTCTTTCAGCAAATGAACCAAATACATTTTGAGACTTAGTTAAATTCTGAAACACATTAAAAAATGCTGCCAAAGCTCTGCCCTTCAGTTCAATCAGACTTCACATTGACCTTCAAAAGAGTGCAAGAAGCGTGGTCCAAGACGCCTTAGCTCTCAGCTCTTACCAAATGTCATCGTGCTCAACTCATCTTAGACATCAGGAGAATCCTTGGGCTGTATTTCTAGAGCCCAAATTACAACTTCCTCCATTTTGGAAAAAAAAAAATGGGTGTCTTTAGATACCACTTCCAGATAATACTGATGACAGATGCTAGCAAATACAAAGTACTTTTGTTCAAGGTGTTGAATGCGCAGTAATGCCTGGGAGAATAGTTGAGCCAGCCCTGTTGAAGGGAAGTTTCCATTAATTTCTGATGTATCACCTCTTTGCAAAGAAAACATGGTTCCTATCACCATGCAAGGATGTTTGGGACAAGAAATTATGGGAAAATACTGAAAAAGTGCTACCCTTACAAGAAACTGGCTGCAACCACTCCCCCTTACCACTTGGGAAGGGGGCTGAAGGTAGTAATGAGTCAAAAACATCCCAGAGATGTTTTATTGACTATCAATGATCTGTGCTTTTTAATATCTTCTACTGTAGCACAAATTGCCTAAAATCAAACTAGATCATTTGTTTGAGAAGATCTAGCTGTGAAGGCATGTTGGGGCACATCAACATATGGCTACAATTATATTTTAACCAAGTAATTCGTTAACATAGTCAAAAGTTATTTCTTCTGGCCTCTCAGTCCCCTCCTCTGAGCAGAGGACACAGCAGGAGACCACCTCTCCCAGGCGATGCTGGATGCAATATGGGAAATGCAATTCTCATTCTGTTTTACAGTAGGCTTGTTGTTTGGATTTTGTCACTGGACAAGGGACTGTGAATCCCTGTCCTTGAACTGGCAGCTCTCTGGCCCTTTGTGAAAAGGATTGTTCATTCTGACCAGGTAGACTGCTCCCCATGTTCCATTTTTTTTTCCTTCCTCTCTACAGTGTCTTGGCTTCCAGCTTCTTCATGTTAATGGGTTATAGTAGGCAGAATAATCAGTGCAACCACCAAATAGCCACTGGGGACTCTAATGGCTATTTTTGGTCACACACATAGCTAAGGAACATTAATTGCCATAAATGTTTTTTTGTGCTTCTTCCCTTATGATGCAATTTGTAAGCAGCACCCTTTAATTTACAACATGTTAGTGGTGCTCGCTGATGCTCCTGTATTTACAGCTTCAGGAGCTGAAAACCATGGGGCTGCCTGGCTCGGTTCTCTAGCCTTATTGCACTTGAGTGATACTTTAACGTACTGTGTTGCTGAAGCTGCTTGATACGATGGCACCAAGCTTTTTCAAATACTTTGCATTTATATTCATGACATTGTCATCTAGCACAACAACTCACTGCAGTTTGACTGCTTGGGCCACGTTAGCACCTCCGGCCCTCGGGGTGCTGGGGCTCAGGGGCATACAAGCATTGCTAAACAGGCGGTACAGGTGGTTCAGAGGGATAAGGGCAGGGCCCTGGGCAGGCACTGGAATGCGATGACGAACAATTCCTATTAACAGAGTTCAAAAGGGCCCAGGCTGAGCATCCGTGCACCTTCTGTACCACACGTACGCAGCATTCCTCCTGTTCACCACCGCCAGCACCCTTAACTGCGCTTGCTTTCAGCCTCGAAGCAGCAAATGGCTGCCTCATTAAATAAACACCTGGCAGTCTTTGTTCAGGTTGCACCGAATGCGAGAAACATTCTTTCCAGGCTGAAATGCCAGACAACAAAAATGATCCAGCCGGGAAAGATGCATGCATTTTTCACCCTTCCTCTCTTCCCCATTTAAATCCCATTGCAGCAAAGGAGGGAAGGAACAACACCCTACTTTAACACTGATGGCACCACTTTGCTGGTAAAACAGATTTGTGGTTAAGTAAGTAGTGTGTATACACCTATTTTTGTGCTGTAAAAGAGGGCATTATTCTGTCACAGCAAAATCAGATTGTGAGGGGCTATTCCTTTAGATGCTATAGGATTGCTATCTAATTACAGGGTGTGCCAAAATCACCAGGGGCAGAGGCAGATAATGCTGTTTACAATCAGTCACCAAGATGTTATAAAAGGCTCATTAAAATAAGCAGGAGGCAGAACTAGAGAAATCTCTTGGCAGCAAGGCAAATATTTGGCCCTTCAGGCTTTCCGGTGCCAGCCAAATAGCATCATACCATGAAGTTATTCTTCTTATCGTTACCCGAAAAAGAAAGAAGAACCACAGCACTGCCAGGATCCTATATGTAGAGTAGGGTAACATCACAATGAATTTTGCACTTAAATGGAAAGAATTATTCCAAATCTATAGGAATATCTACAGGCAAATCATGAACACAGCAACTATTAAGAATACACTATCAGCTAAAACCCTGTGTCTATTTTATTCATGGTATCCTACAGCTTTTTGTTAATAAGCAAAAACCCATAGAGCAAAACAAGAAGTCAATTTTCTTTTTGTTTAAGTCCCCTCAAGCCAGTAGAGCAATATCAGAGATTAAAACATTGGGTATAAGATTCATTGGCATACTGAAATTTTCTGTTTGTTTGTTTGGCCAAAGCTGGTTTTATCACTCTCTTCAAAATTACAGGAGTCCTGTAACTCCTGGCTACACTTCCTATAAAAGCAATAGCAGTGTAAAGATAACAGAGTTTTCAGTGTGCATCAACTTTGTCGGTCTCTTCAGAGAATCACAGCATTGCTGAGGGTGGAAAGGACCTCTGGAGATCATCTTGTCCAAACCTGCACCTGCTCAAAGTGGGGTAAACTAAAGCAGGTTGCTTAGCACTGTGTCCCATCAGATTTTGAGTGTCTCCAAGGATGGCAACTTGTTCCACTGTTTGACCTCTTGGCAACTTGTTCCAGTGTTTGACCATCCTCACAGTAAAAAAGTTTTGGTTTTTTTTCTTTTTTCTTTTTTTTTTTCCCCATGTGTTCAAATGGAATTTCCTGTATTGTGATTTGTGCCCTTGCCTCTTGTCCTGTCACTGGACACCACTGGGAAGAGTCTGGCTCCATCTTCTTTTCTCCTCTCCAAGATCAGATGTTTATACATATTCCCCCCTCGACCCTTCTCTTGATCAGGCTGAACAGTCCCGGCTCTCTCAGCCTCTTCTCCTACAGAAGGTGCTCCAGTCCCTTAATCATCTTCATGGTCATTTGCGGCACTCCCTCCAGTAAGTCCATATCTTTCTTGCACTGGAGAACCCAGAACTAGACACAGCACTCCAGATGTGCCCTCACCAGTGCTGAGCAGAGAAGAAGGATCACCCCCATTGACCTGCTGGCAATGCTTTTCCTGACGCAGCCCAGGACACTGTTGGTTGTCTTTGCTGCAAGAGCGCATTGCTGGCTCATGTTCAACTTGGTGTCCACCAGTACACCCAGGTCCTTTTCTGGAAAGCTACTTGCCAGCCCCTAGGCCTGCAGTGGTGCATAGGATGGTTCCTGCCCAGATGCAGGACTTCGCACTTCCCCTTGTCAAACTTCAGAAGGTTCCTGTCAGCCCATTTCTCCGGCCTCTCCACATCCCTCTGAACGGCAGCACAACCTCCTGGAGTATCAACCACTACTCACGGTTTTGTATCATCTGCAAACTTGCTGAAGGCACACTCTCTCCCATTGTCCATGTCATTTATGAAGATGTTAAACAGTGTCAGTCCCACTACCAGCCTGAGTCACCACTAGTGACTGGCTTCCAGCTGAACTTCATTCCCCTGTTCTATGGTGCTTCAGCCAGTTTTCAGATGCTGGTTCTGGTGGTTTCCCTTTGCCAACAGGATGGCAGCCTTCACTTGACAGTCTGCTAGACTTGTTTGACTAAGTCATCAAAATGGGATGGATACTAGATAAAGCCTAGCTTAATATTTTGAATTAAACAGAGGATCAAGCTGACCCTGCAAAAAGAAGACCTCTGTTTTCCAGTGCTACAAACGATATGGTTCTCGTCTTAGACTTTTGGATGCCCCATGCAAGTCCCTTAAAGCTGTCTGCTACTTGAAATAAAGTGGTAGGACAAGCAATGTGCTTAGAGGGTCATAACATCATCATTGCCAATGCCAAACTTTCAGTCCATCTAGACACAAGAAAAAGACAGTAAATGGTAATACTTAAGCCGAGTCAAATCTTGAAAGTGCACACAAAAAAAACAGCCCTGGAGAGTCTGTCTGGTCAGTGAATTCCTTCTGTCTGGAAGTGATGAAATACATGGGAGTTCTTAAGGGTTGTCTTTGAGTAATGCTGGTATGAGGATTTGAGTGCAATAGTTAACAGTCAAACCAAAACCATCAATCAACTGCTAAGGTATGAAATGATTCCGCTTCTTTTGTCTAGTCTTAGATGTTGCCTGAAATACAAATGACAGTATTTGAAACTTTCTAGCTCAGAAAAACCCAAACAGAAAAGATGGCAGTAAGCAGAAAGATTTGGTTACAAGTTTTTGGAGGTACATCAACAGTAATTTTTTTGTCCGTGTTTAGGGTCTTCCTGGGTGCCACTGTAGAAAGACAGTAGATATAGGCATTCTGCTAAAGGATCCTGAAACATTCATGTTTTCATCAGTTTTCATGAATCCTAAATACAAGGTATCAAACACTCCAGGAAACAAAAGTGGGGGAAGGTATTTGACTTCTTGTTTGGCAGTGTTTGCTTCAAAGGTTACAGAGGATGATAGTGTTGACTGTCTCACTCTCTCATCTTCCTCTGCTCTCTCCCTAGTTCTGTGTCTTTTTCTAGGTATCCATCTACTGCACATGGGCTTTACTCTGTCTTTCGTACTGATACTTTGCATCTGCAGTGAAAGTTAGTTTTGTGATCTTCATTTCTCACAGTCTTATGAAGTATTATGAAAAACAGCGACTGGTATAACCTGCTGCATGTTTGAGATTATGGAGCCAGCTCTCATCAGGGACTTAGGTGACAGTGCTAAATGCCAAGGAGTGGCTTACATTTCCATGATACCTTTGCTCCCTTCTGCTCCGCTACAGAAATGGGGACCTCACAGAAATGACAGGGGCAGGCCAATAAAATTCATTCAAATCATCCAGGCAGCCAAGTCTCCTGTTTGAGAGAACTGCTCGATTAGGTGAGAGATTGTTCTCTATTTTCCAGACAGTTTCCTGGGCTAGGATGAGGCAGAAAAATCAGAGAAGGTGGTGTAAGAAGAATGCTGTGCTGAGCAACTTTGTGGAGGGGAAGATGGAAGGTGAATGCAGCTTATTCCCTCAAGTGCAGAGGCCTGGTGGAAATCTGGTTGGCAGTAATCGTGATGAGCCTACATGTGGAGCTGGTGCCACATGGCTATCTGTCTCCTGGGGTTCCTCAGCATTTCTTCCCAGTGGTTCCTCTCCGTGCCCATGATGTGCAAGCCCAGGCTGCATTTGCCAAGCACGTGGCTCTGGCCAGCACCATCCTGGCTCAGCATTTCCAGCTCCACACTGGAGGCACTCAGGAGCTCGTGAGGCACCTCAAACATGATCATCTCATTCCACACAGGGTTGATCTTGTGTTTTGCACGTTTGGTCTGCTTCTTTTTCAGCTTCAAGGACTGATGTCTCAGTGTCACCTTGACAGAAACATCTGTATAGGAAGTGAAGAGAGACACCATATTAATGAGCATGCAACAAAATGAATGCAAGAGAATTTTAAGTGGTGACAGTTAAACCGGTGACAGACTGAGAGAGAGAACATAAGAAACATTGATCTTGGGGGGTTTGGTTTTCACTTTTTAGAAATTATTCAGGTGTCTTTGGCTTTCTAAGCCAAACATCTATTTTTTTCTGCCAAACACCACCCTTCCCACTTTCTTTCTAGATTTACATAATAACAGAAGCAACAGTCTGTTTTCTTGCTATTCTACTCACCATTACCAAGAAGATCTTTCAGCTGCTTGGAATGGAGATTTTTAGCCTTAATAATCACCACCAGCAGGCGGTTAGCTGCTGGCAGGTAGCTGATAGAGAGCAGAACCTCCCCGTGGCCTGTAGACGGCTCCTGGAAATGGAAACACAGAAAGGGTTAATTTTTTATACAATCTTGACCATAACATTAAGAAAACTAAACAGTACAAGGTGGTGGGTAGAAGGTTGTGGACCGACCAAGTTGTCTCCCTGTCTTTGTCCGGGAGATCCTTCCAGTTACACTGGATGAGAATAAACCTGGCAAAGATGTCTGAGAAGGCTCCTCCACTCATAAGGCCCTGATCATGTGAGTTACTGCTTTCTTCTGTGGCTGGAAAGTAACTGCTTCCTAGCATCTACTTTTAGTGGAATATTTAGTCAGATGAAGAGGATTTGGGGCTGAACTACATGCAAGATACTCCTTTTTTGAGAGATTATCTAGATGCCCTTTATTTACGTCCCCTACTTCCACCACTGCTGTTCATAATTCACTCTCCATTTCAGCTGCTCTTTTTGTGGAGGGAAGGTGGAAGGTGAATGCAGCTTATTCCCTCAGGCGCAGAGGCCTGGTGGAAATCTGGCTGGCAGTAATCATGGTGAGCCTACATGTGGAGCTGGTGCCACATGGCTATCTGTCACCTGGGGTTCCTCAGCAGTTCTTCCCAGTGGTTCCTCTCCGTGCCCATGACATGCAAGCCCAGGCTGTGCTTGCCTGAGGAAGCTCTGACCAAACGTGGCCCCAGGTCCACACTGCCTAGCAGGAGCGTAGGGCTCCCTGGGAAAGAATAGGCGATACCCGGGGCCGTGCCACACAGCTGGACCCTGGAGCTGGAGTTGAACTTTCTCTGGCACCTTTATTTGGTATGGGGAAAAACCCGGCCAGCCTGAAAGCCTCCATGAGCTGGGGACAGTGCTTTACTCTTCCTTCCTGGCCTGCTGTCCCTCAGGCCTGTGAGCAGCTCTCCCTGCTGCCCCTGCGGGACTTCCTCCAGGGCAAACGTGCTGAACCATCAGGCACTCACTTCAGGGGACCACATATTTCCCTTTCCCTTTCCCTTTCCCTTTCCCTTTCCCTTTCCCTTTCCCTTTCCCTTTCCCTTTCCCTTTCCCTTTCCCTTTCCCTTTCCCTTTCCCTTTCCCTTTCCCTTTCCCTTTCCCTTTCCCTTTCCCTTTCCCTTTCCCTTTCCCTTTCCCTTTCCCTTTCCCTTTCCCTTTCCCTTTCCCTTTCCCTTTCCCTTTCCCTTTCCCTTTCCCTTTCCTCCCCGTTTCTTCCCATTAGCGATTGTCCTCTTAGCCTCCTGACCTTTCTCCCCTTCCTTCCCGCTTGCCCTGGACCAGCACTGATTCCCCGGAGGGGGAAGCAGGGGAGCATAGCCACAGCGCCCATGGCTCTCCCCTGGGAGAGCAGGGCCGTTTGCCCCTCGGGAGCCGGCGGGGAAGGAGAGGAAGGCGCCCCCGGGGGAAGCCCCCGCCGGTGTGGGCGGGGCTTCCAGCCTGCGGCGAGGGGCGAGCAGTTATTCTCTCAGTGAGCAGGAGCTTGTGACAGAAATCTGGTTTAGTGTGAGGTTAATGACCCAGAAGAGTCCCAGAAAGCCAATGTCAATTCAATAGACTCCCTTTGGACTCCTTAGCATGATTTACACGCTTTAGGACAGACAGCCCTTCTCCAGGCCATTTCTGTGCTCTGCACTCTCACTTCGAAGTGAGCTATAAATATTTCAAACTAAGTTTTCACCCAGTTACTCACAACAGGCAAGGACAGGCCCCTGTATGCTCCCCATGAGCTGACTGACTCTCCAGAAAACATGGCTGTCATCGCTGTCTGGTTTGAATGACTTATCTGTCGTGCACAAATCAGGTGGGAGGCCATTAGCGAGGAAGCCTGCAATTCAATCCCAAATCAGCCCAAGTAAATCCTTTTTCATGCACTCAGGTAGCAACGAAGGCCTCATATGTATTTCACTTACATAAATCCTGTCCTACATCTAAGTGGATCTTAAAAAACCCCACACATAAACCCAGAGGCAGATTCAAACTGCTGTAAGTCCACAACAAAAGAACAGGTGCTTGTACATGGAGGGACAAATGCAAATACCACCTCAATACAAACGCACTATTTAGGCAAGTAGTAAGTTGCTTTTGTTTATTTACCCCCTCTACATCTCACCAGGTCCCGCTCTGTAGCTCTTGGCCAGAATTTGGTTCCCGTAGCCCCAGGCACAGGTAGATACGGTGGAGACTGGGGAGGCTGGGGGTGGCAGGGCTCTGTAGACGTGCACAGACGCATGCACGCACACGCAAACACACACCTTGTACACATGTGTCACATCTTGCGCTTATGGCTTTCTGGCTCCTAATACTCTGATCAAGTTTTTGACAAGCCTGTAACCACATGAAACCAAAAGCTACAATGGTTGGTCTCTGCTGGAGTTTTGTGTGAAGAGACCAAGCCACGGGTACTTTTCCTTCCCCCTCCTGGGTTTTGTTTTTTTCCTTTTTCCTATTAAAACCCATAACCTGCACTTTGTGCTGCAACCTTGCAGATTCACACAACCCCCAGAGCTTCAGTCTTCCTTTCTGTGCAATAAGGATAAAAAGCATCAGGGGGTCATCAGTGAATTACGTGTGCAGGGCACCATGAAATCACAAAAGGGAAGGTGCTATGCACGGAGCCACTATCATCACTGTCATTAGCAAAGCACTGGGAGGGAAGGAAGACAAGATAAGGATATCAGTCTGCAATATCTACGCTTTGCATTTCTCACAGCAGTCCATGAATTCCTGAATACTAATTACATTACCTGGTTAGCTGTAAGCTCCCCTCTGAGCCCCTTCCTTTACGTGTGGGAGAATTACTGGGAAGGTAGGAATGAAATTTCTGCACCTCATGGCTTTTCAAGGAAATGTCAGACTTTAAACAAAGCCCAGTAACTTTGTTCCTGGATGGATGCCGTCAAAAATAGCTCCTCTTTTTTGATCAGTTCTTCCTCACTCCCTCCTGCTCTGGTTCTCGATGAATGATTCAGGATCTGTATATAAGCTATCTGTGCAATGGTTGGCTCTCTCAGGTCCCAGATGACGCAAATTCAGCTTTCACTGCACATCCTCAGCTCAAACTGGGGCACTGTTCAGCAGTACTGTTAGTGTTAACCTTGTGCTGTCAGCCTGGAGAAGAAATGAATGCTGCCCTGTTTCTATGCATAGTTGTGAAGCTGGACCAAGGCAGAGTCAGGACTCCATCAGGTGTACTTGAGTGACAAGTGACCATTGCTGTGAACAGGCTGTTCCTTGGGTATTGCTTACAAAGTAGATACTACAGTAGATTGGGGGGAAGTGGGCTCCATCTATCTCAGCTTAGGAATTTAAATCATTATATTGGAACAATTTCGTTTGGACGTCTCTTTTTATAGCAGCAGACTGGGGACACCTTTCAATTTACAGCTATTAGGCAAATATTTAGCCATGTGCTTGAAGTCTATTAAACTGATTCAGACCACCCATTTGTTGCTGCTGCCTCTCTGCCAGAGGTTTTTTAGAGTGGCCAGCCCTATTAAAATTCAAGTGGTGATCAGATAAATTAGCATTACTGGAAATCAGAAATGCTAACTCTGTACTCTGTGATTGTGACCAACTCAGTGGAGATCCCTCACCCCTGATGGTGACAAGCAGTAATTTATTTTAGCAAGCTTAGCGACAATGCTAGTGTTGTTTTGCATTGCTTACCCTGTCCAATACCAGAATACAATAGGTACCTGTTAGTAGCGATGTACTAGTACCAACAATAGCAGCACCCTGCTGCCATGTTGTTAAGTCTATTGCTGCTGCTAGAAAAATAATCTAGTTCATGGCAGGGAAAAGGCTTCTGAGGAAATGTGCAAGAAATTAGTGCACATGAAGCATCCCCTGTACTGACTTCAAGTACTGTTGGAATCCTTCCCTCCATTTTTCCTGTCTGTGCAGCTGGGAAGGTGTGGATAAGGAAGGAAGGGAGGTTTTGACATTTAAGAAAACCAACACGATACAATGAGTGATATTTTGACATCTCCTAGAAAGAATAGCATTGCTGAATTGATCCAGTAAGGATAAGTGGTCTTCAGTCAAACATCTCATTCCCAACAATGTATTTCACTCCTAGCTTAAGGCTCCCTGGGGTGCCACTGTGTGCCCTGCCTGCACCCAGCTCTACAGAGTCCCTCCGTCCTGCTCTGTAGGATCTCTGTAGGCTCTTGCCACCACAGTCCTGCATAGCTAATTCACAGAAACTCACGTAACTTTTTCTAGACATAGGCTTTGAATCACATATATCAGTGTCAGATTGTCATGTAATTGAGGGAGGATGAGAGGGAGTTTTGACACATCTTAACTGCCAGGAGCTGTAGATGGAAGGGCTGGGTTGATGGGCCTTTGATTGCTTTCTGAAATGGTTAGCTACAAACCAACACAGACCTCTGCAGTCACACATCACCCCTCTAAACCTGGCTCCAAACAAATAAAGCCACCCACTGACATGCAGCCATCTTGGAACAGGGCTTCGCTTGTCCGAACAATTTATCATTAGAGTTTCTGGACTACTGACACAGACTGAGTCCATACCTTCTCTGGGGTCTTTAGCCTTTCCCACTGGGCCATCCCAAAGGACTCCTCTATGTTAGCAAGGCTCAGTTTGAGTTCCCCCACAATGCTGTGTCTGGAGAACTTGTCGCAGTTTCTCAGGGTGAGAGTCAGTGTTCCCTCTGGCATCTCCTCCTCCGTTAACGGGAATCGCAGGACCTCCTCCCAGAGGGTGTGAAGCACTTTCTTCTTCAGCTCTGTCTGGGCCTCAGTAATACCGGACTTGCTCACCAGTGTGCCCAGTATGTAGCAATGGCAGCCAGCATCTTGGTCCCCACTCTTTCTGCCATGCATAGCTGGAAAAGAAAGATTGATTGTAAGGACCTCTCACAAAAGACAGCCCATAAACATCTGTGGCTCAATTGCTCATTTCATGAGACCCATAAAATACAACAGCTGCATTGTTGCAGACATTGACCCCTGTTCCTGCTTGCATGGGGCAGACTAAGTTGTGAGCCCATGCTGTGGTGTTTTCCTTATGCTGCACAATGTCCTTGTCCTTCCACCACTGCAGAAGGATTCTGTTAGTGTTTGGGAGAGCAACAGCTTAGTTCAAGGAAACATGTTCTGTTGAAAGACACAGAGCAGCAATAAGATGAGACACAGCATGGCACAGGGATGGGCAGCTCTCATTTACTTTTACCTTGGCACAGAAAGAATCCTTCTTAAAAAGATTTTAAAAGCAGGTTGGTCAGTCACAAGATATCAGAGATGGGAGAGACCTCCCTCTTGGCACACATCCACCCCTGCAGGTCAGTGTGGCTTACGTCTAAGGGTTATTGCATTCTGCTCGTCCAGCCTCTAGTAAATGACTCCTTCAGAAGCCATCCCACAACATGAAAGAGCTGTGTCAAGAGACTTTCATCCTAATTTTAGATCCATTTTATGTTGAAAAGCCTAGAGTGAGAATGACGTTTCACACTCCTCTTCAGCTGCATCAACAGAATTGTGCTGCCTTCTCTGCAGCAAGAGGAGCACGCCTTCCTCTGAGGTGTCATGAAGCAGTATGGCTTTGTGGGCAAAACTGAAGTCCTTGATGCAGCCAGTCCAAGGACAGATGCTCCTGATCTACCAAGTCCCATGGCTCACAGGTTTTGCTGGTTTCTCGGGGGATTAGAGCTGGTGAGCGGAGTTAGATCCTGCCCAGGTGGCAGTGGGACACCCAGGGAGGAGCAGGCACGGGTGTTCACCCTCGAGGGAAGCTGTGGTCTTGCTGCTGGCAGGACCCACAGCAGCGGCTGCCATTTAGCACCCTTTCAATTCTCGCTTCAGAGGGTGTGATTTGATTAGGTTCCCACAGAGATCTGTGTTGTTCATGAATTATTCAGTCAGCTTATTTTACTTTCCCAGGGGAACTGATGATGCTCCAGCCCTGAGCGGAGAAGCTGTTACAGTTGTCAGTTCCCACTTCAAAGAGTGACACAGAGCCTGCCTGCCTGGTCAGGTGCAGCCAGAGGGACCTTCCTCGGTGGCCTACAAGATAAGTCTTCTCTCTCCAGCTCAGCCTTTGACTTGACTTGAGGAAGAGGCAGAAGGGAGTGGGTCAAGTTGAAGAATGAAAGTTATAGAAAGGAAGGAGATAGCAACCCCCTTCCCCCTGCCCCCAAAGGGAAAAATAAAAAGAAGAGGTTGCTTTGTACCATATCTGGGACTCAAGGAGCCCATTCTGGTTCCTGACTTTTTGACAGGAAAGTTGACAGCTTTTGAGCTGTGCAAACAATTGTTCCCAAGCCATGCCCTGCACGGTCACTTCAAGCAGTGACATTGCCAGGTATTTCTATTCTGCAAGCCCAGAAACAGTGAAACATTCAGTGGTCCTGGGGACACATGTTGATTTTACAGTGGGAGGGGAACCTTCTATAAAACCAACAGGTGTCTTGTACCCTCCAGATGGAGAGTCACCAGTGGAAGATGTCTTTCCCCCTTACCTTCCAGAAGGGCCACACGCAGCTCGGCTTTTTGTTGATCATATGCAAGGGAGTAGCGCAGCTCAGGGGCCTGGTTGCAGCTGGCCGCCCTTTCTGGGTTCAAGTGCTCTGTGACACACACGTCCTTTACTACACCTGGAACTGAAATAACTCCTTTAGCAAACAGGTCTTCGCCTTCCAAGGAGAACAAATCCACCCTGTCTTGACTCAATTTTTTTAAATGCCTTACTATTCCTGCACCTTGTATGCAGGAACATCATTTATGTTCCTTCTTCCTCCATCACCGTATCTCCTTTTTGCTCTATTTTCTCATACTTTCAGCTCTTTCTACAGCACTTGGACAAGTCTTCTGCTCTCTACCACCTTTTGCTCTAAGATGGTTCACAAACTCACGCTTTTACCTTGTGTCTAAACTACACTCTTGTTATATTGTTTTAAATTGTTTTTAACTCGCATTGGTGAATTAATTCTTTGGAATGAGAACTTGAGTCTGCTTTTGAGCTGCCATGCAACATTGTGTTAGTTCAGACATCTCTAAACATTTTTTATTTTTAACAATACAATCTTTGTCATGCAGAAGACCCCTATTTCCACAGGGTTGACCAGGTTGAATATAATGAGCTTGAGAAGCTGTGAGGTAGTTTCTACACATGCAATTTTGAAGTTGAGTACATATTTCATACTGAAATAAAGCAAGTTGCAAGACTAAAAGGGAAGCCACAGCTTTTTGTCATCAAAAACTGTTATCTGCATGGTCAGTTTTGATTCACACAGAAAACAATAGTGGGACCAGGACTTTTCCTCCTAAAAATCTCAGCCACAGTCCAGACCATTTCAATGCAACACCGAAAGGAGAATGCAACAATTTTTGTTTTATTTCTGCAACACTTGAGCTATGAAATCAGGCACAGCAGGAAGCAAACTTGCTTGTGCCATTAGCAGTGCAGAGATGCTCTTATACCAACACTTATTTAAAGCTTTATCCTACATGCAGCCATCATCCTTCAGCCTCTCCACCCTATAATCTTCTCCCTGATACCTAAGGATGTGGCTCAGACAGTCTCTTCCTCCAATGAAGCTGCTTCCCATAGTACTTTCTTTTCCATACTCACAAGTCTCAGGGTGGAAGGGCGACTGTAGCAATTGTCCTCCCAGAAGAGCAAAAATATAATCTCAACCAATTTAAAAAAGCTAAGAGTTGTCTTTAAAAAAATCATGACAGATGGCATTGTATCTCTGGCAAATCTTCAGGAAGGTTTTATTAATGTGGTAACCATAAGAGTCAATTATCTTGTTAAAAGACAGCTGTGAAGGTAAAAATCAGTATGGAAGCAATACAGACATGCTGCCAGATGTATATAATTAACATTGTATTTTCTCTCAGGCTCCAGGAATCTTATGTTCTAGGCTTTGGCATGTTACCCTTTGGTCTGGCTGGAAAACAAGAATTCTGTTTGGCAAAAGTGTCTGAGGTGTCAGCCTTTGGTTTCACTGCACATTACAACAAGCCAAGACCATCTCACCAACTGGTGGAAAAAAAGCAGCACATAAAATAAAGTAGAAGCCTGAACCCCTGCTGTCAGTGTCCCTGACAAGGACAGTTGTTGGACAGCTAACATTTGTCCTGGAGGAGATACTCTGCCTAATTTTGTCTGGATATTTCACCTATACTCTGGCAACTGCTCTCATTAAAACTACGCTAAATACGAGCTTTTCTACAAAATGTCTGCTTCCAGTGAGCCAGATTCTTCAACACAAAGATGTTTAGGTAAAAATTTTACAACCAGACACAACTACAGCTTTGTTATCTGAATGTCCTGACGAGCTCCATGACTACTTTCTATTAAACACATGCACTGAAGAGAGAGAACTCACAATGCTCATGATAAGAGAACAAAAAGCACCTCATCTTCATTTTCACATTTATTTCTCTAACTACAATCACATTATGCTCAGAAGTATTACAGAACTACACCCAGAAAAGAAATTGTTTGTCTGAAGACCAAACGCTCCTACCGTTTTGAGGGAGAACAAACAGCTCTTCATTGACTTGTATCTTCATCCTGTTCTCATCCAAACAAGTATGTTTTCCAGTAGCTGGTTCTTCTGTTGTCTTCAGGGAGTACTGCGTGTAGTTAACAATTTCAGGTGAAGTTACTTCTGGTTTGGGGCCATAAATGTTGGGAAACTTCAGGAGTGGTCGAGGCTGGACTGGCTCTGCAGTTTTCTTAACGTTGAACTGAAAATTAAAACCTTGTTGGTTACTTTGCACTAGTTAGACTAATTCTTCCAATTCTCTCAGTGTTAAATGTGCTGAGACAAAGGGAGAAAAGACAGTGCCTCTGGTCATTCTTACTGTCATTGGTTCTTGTGTTGTAGAAACCACTGCCTGTATGTCCAGAGATTTTCTTGCCAAAGCTGATACCCTTCTACTTGGTGTATGTCTTTTCAGATTTACTCCTCTACAGATTTTTGGTTGCAACAAGAAAAAGATATGTTCTTATTGTTTGATTATTCTTCTGTTCTTGTACCAGTTATCCTTCTTCCATAAGTCTGTTTTTTCTCTTAGCACAGAAATCAACCATGAAGTTCATTTTGCTATGACTGAGGTATGATATTTTTTACCCTGATGTTTGAAGTCAAATCCAAGGTCAAGCAGCTATAGCCACCCACAGATTTCAGAGAAATTTATATGAGTATGCAGTAAGCATTAGAAAGGCAAAGGCATGGATCATACAGTCACTTGGAGCAAGTACAACCATGGTGTAATAAGACAAAGGACAACTGGTTGAACAAATGAGCCTAGCAATGGCATACCAAGAGTAGTTGCTTCAGTGGTCTTCTCAGCCTCTTGGACTGTCTTGGCTCTGTGGACCAGAGCTCCACCTGACCTTCAGACACACATTTCCCCTTTATTATACCGGAATTGAAATTTGGATTTATGGCTGAGTTTGATCTTAACATTTCAATTTCCTGATGAATTGTGAACATGGAATGAGCAGAAGAACCTGCAAGATGGTGTAATGCTCAGGCAGCCCAAGCAAAGGTTGTCACAACAGCATTACTGTTCTCCCAAAACAATGAAAAATACTTTAGTGGAATATAACAGTCCTGTTTTCCTTATATCCCAAGAAAGAATCCTGTCTGCTCACAACTGAAATCATTCCTGTTCAATGGGAAAGAACAAAAGCTGACTAGCAAATGACCGTGACTCTTGAAACAGATTTTATTAATGTTTTCAAAACACAAAAGATAAAAAGCAGAAGTAAAACTGCCATTTTGGTTGATTATTGTGCAGTGGGATTCTCTCCAACCCCTCTGCCTGCCAACTTATTCTGTGTTAAGTTTAGATCGAGGGTGAGCCAGAAAATGTTTGCAATTGTAATTAAAGTTTTTCTTTAGTCTCATTGTTTCCTATTAATAATCAGATGATGCCCTGAAGCACTTGTCTATGTTGGGACTTTGTGGTCCCAGTTCACATGTCCTGAGGGAGCATACCTATTCCTCAAGAAATAGAGCTGAAGAAAAATATCAGTCTTGGACTTTAGCTCTTTAGTCATACTCTGCTTATGGACATCATAGTACTATGGTTGCATGCACTTGGCAGTGGTAAAGAATTAATTAGGTCAGTGACACCATCTTCTCAAGGCAGCCAGTGAATCAGTGTTTGGGAAGTCTACTATGTAACATAGCATTGTGTCTTGTCTAATTTTAAGGGCTCTGAAAGAGAAGTGGGTTGAGAAAGAAAGAAAGATGTCACTGTGTGCAGTCCCCACCTAGCATTCAGCTGAGTTGAGATGTTATGCAAGACATACGGTGTGGGTCTGTAAGTGAGATCCCTCTTTTAGGCATGTGAGCCTCATCAGTCCTAAAATACACAGGAAATTTGAAGTTACTCATCCAAACCTTAAATGCAGCTCTCCGTTCTCCTAAAATTAAAGCAGATGAACCAAGCAAAATATGTTAGGAATCACTAGACAACAGCTCGAAAAACCAGGTCGCTTTTTTTCTGCAAAGGCATTACTTCTAACATGCATGCAGTGCCTGTCGTGGTGGTCAGTCTCTGCTGTTCTTTCTCCCCTGAAGCCGCTGTATAAGGCTGCTGTCCTGCCAGTCACTGACCATCACACCAGTGTGTGCTAGCACATGAAGCACTTTGCGATCCTTTGGGATGAAAAACACCATACAAATGTGAGGTATTGTTAGCACAATCTTTTCTTCCACTCGTTAAAAGCCAGACATTTAGTCAGGAAATCCATCAGCACAGCAAGTCAGAGCTCTACTGGGTCTAAATATTCCTCTTGTCTGTCTGCTTTGCAGAATTAGAGATGAGAGACATATGCAAGCACAGTGGGACTAGCCCACCCCCTCTTCCAACTGCATCTGCCTCTGTTTATTATTTTTGATGCCAGCTCTGTTCCTAAGTGCTGTTTGCTAATCTAGTTACATAGCAGTGCTCTATGGAAGCTCCCTTTGCAAATCAGTATGAGTATCTTAAATAAAGAAATGAGCAGAAGAGTTGAGATAGTCCTGCATAAAATGCATGAAAGCAAAGGAACCAAAAGTAGCAAGGAGGCTGCAACTGACCCTTCTGGGTCTCTGCCCAGTGTCACTCAAACAATGCACCAGTTTGTTGCCGTTGCTGGGTGCATTTAGGAATCTTCATTCTGCACTCTTTGCTGAGACATTGGAAATTTATAGTATTTTTTTAATAGTTCTGTAGATGTATCTTTGTGTTCGAATTCTTCCTCCTCACGTATGCAGGGCATGTCCATGGGGAACCTCTGTCTATAGCAAATACAAGCATCACTGTCATGGGAGATGCGCCAAGTGAATAAAAATCAGTCTTGCTTCATCTTGCTTTTGTCATCTCTGTTTATCAGAACCAGTGGCCCTGACAGGCTTCAATAATTAAGCATGTCAAGCACTGACTAGGATATACAGTGTACTAATCTAGTTGGAAAAAAGTCTCGACAGGGTAATTTATAAACATAGACACAGATGATAAAACTTCACAAGCTCAGAACTCAGTTTGAGATTCGTTCCTTCAAGGTATATAGACTGATTCTGAACCAGTGACAGCATAGGAGAATGCATGTTCCTGGCAAGAAAACTATTTTAACTGGAAAGAATTGTTAAACATACGGAATACGCAAACTAAGAACATTTTGCACTTTCTGTGACAGAATGTTCATTCAGCTGCTATAATTTGGCCAGATTTCTTTAAAAAAAACAACAAAACCAGTAATATTAGAAATAATACTTCTAATTAGTCTACAATGCTAAAATACAATCACTCAGGTAATAGTGATACACTGAGGATAGGTTGAATAATTTGGTCCCCTGTTGGTCAAATACTGGATTAAGTTATGGAAAAACTTGATGAATGTAGAAATATTGTGAGGACCATAACCTAATAGCTGCTGGGTACTGGAGGCTTAATTGGAGTTCATGGTGACTTACTGCATATTTCAGTCATGCAAGCAGGATGACACCCTGGAGGACAAGCTCCGGTATGAATTAACATTTTCCCAAGATGTTCCCAAAAGGCTGTATAAAGAAAAATGTCCAGTCCAAGGATGGAGATAAAGTAAAGATTTGAGAGGTTTCTGAGCTAGAAGATTAAAACAACAAAAAGTCTCTTGTAGAAAGAGACTGATGGTAAAGTTATCTGTGGGTAGGGTTGTTCCAGACAACAGCTAGAAAAGAATGCCATGCAAAGTGGTATGACTGCCAAAGTTACACATTCCTCATTCATTTTAACAGCAAACTTGGAAAATCTCAGCATTATTGTACACCTTTATATACAGGAGTTGGCAAATCCCCTGTATTGCTTAGAAAGGACAAGAAAGGAGCCTGGAAAGGACATGACAAAACTCTCAAACAGAATAGCAAGTGAAATTCATCCTAGGAAAATGCAAACAGGTATTAGGAGGTATTCACTGTGCTCATGGATGAAGGCTCAGAATTAGCAGCAATCTCTTGAGAAGTCCTAAGCTCAGTGCAGATGTTCATCCATGGTCAGTGGAGCCATCCTCCCACCCCCCAACAATGAAAAACTATGGTAATGCAATTCTGTGTATCTATCTGCACCAGATCTTACAATACAGTTAGTAGATCTGACCACCTTTCCTCAGAACAAATTGCAACAGGAGCATGAGGATGCCAGGGCTTTTTTCTACTAAAAGCCTAAGAGTGGTAGCCAGAGAGAGACAGAATATGTAATTACAAACACTACAGAGAAGTTCAGTTAGGACTCCTGCTACACTCTTTAAGAACACAAAAATAATAGACAGCTCAGATAATTAAAAGGCAAACAAAGACTGCCATACAACAGATCACTGGCCTTTGAAATTGGCTGCTATGGCATAACATTTGGTTGAATGGCTAGACAAAAGTGAAAAGGACATAGGCACATACAAACATCAAAAGCAACAGCAAAGAGATAATACTTTTTTTTCAGAGACTGATCAGTGCTATAGCTCATGCTAAAGACCATAGTCAACCAAGAAAATCAGTCAAACATTTCCCTTTGAAGGAGAGCTTCCCATTAATAAGTATATTAGAAGCGTCCTATAATTCCCCTTGCTCTTTTTTGCACTGAGCTCAGGAGTAAATCAGGGGTTTTGGATTCTAACAAGAAAGAAAGATCACACAGGGATGCCTGACATTATCCATACTCCACATTGCTTTTCTAGTAAGTAAAAAAGCAATTTACAGTGTGATGAGATTGTCCAGTCATCACACTCTAGATTCTCACTTGCATTTTATTATAATTTCAATTCCTTGTTTTAACTCCACACATAATTAATCCCCTCAGTTAGAGGGGCAGAGGGAGGAGGAGGGGTGATTTTCACAAGAAACCAGCTGTTGACAGGGAAATATCCTGCATGAACCGTAAGATATCATGAACAGACTTGGAGAAACAGCTGTTATAGGAGATCCCAGAAGGAGTCACCTCCTCTCTCCAATGCTGCATGCCACCTGGTAAAGTCCAGTCTTCTCTCCTCAGGAAATTATTTCCCTTGTGATCTAGCTTGACAGATAAGCAACATTTCCAGTTCTCCTCCCCTATTTTTGCCATTAGCAGCTTTCTCTTTGGCAATGTGGCAGCTGTCTCCTGCTCTGGTAATTCAGTGGGTCACCCAGCCCATCTCTTTTTCCCTCACTCCTCCTCCCATTAACGTGTTACATCCTGAATGCAGTAAGCAGATAAATAGGCAACATAAATCACATGCTGTCTAGCCCAACAGAGAAGTTGCATTCCCACCCTCTGCATTTAAAGAAAAATCATGGAGTAAATTAGAGACTGTGTCTTACTTGCTGGACTGGCTGAAGCACACTGGGTTTAGTATTTTCCGTGTCCTCCTCTTGGTCCTTTTCTGAGACTCCTTTCCCAGGTTGCTTGCATTTGCAGAAGCAGGTGAGACCGCAGAGGGCAAGGATGCTAGTTGCAGTCCCTAAGGTAGCCCCCAGGGCTATAATTGGGGCAGATAAAACCATTGTCCTGTGCTGCACAGGAGCAAAAAGCACAGAAACCCTGTGACTCCTTCTCCTCCCTGAGAGAGTAGCTCTCACACATCCACTCCGATTTCTAGCCTGGCTTCATTCTCCTTGGAAGTCTGAAAACAATTCTCTTGTGCAGCAAAGAAAAGGGACCAATCTAGAGACAGAGATAAATCACCCCACCTTTGCTAGGCAACAAGGCTACCTTTCTATCCTGATGGAGTTTCTGCTCCGGGTCAGGTAGAGGAAATAGTGATTGTGGTGCCTGCAATATCCATATAGCTGCAAACAGGCAGTTTTCATTGAAGCCTGTTCTCAGCTCCACTGGGAAAAGTCTGATGTGTGATAGAGAGGAAAGACGTCAGCAGAAGGGGCTGGGCCTTGCTAGTTAACTCACAGAAAGTGCAACCAAATGTTTTATCAGCTCTCTAGCAATATTTCTGAGGGCTAGCTTGCTAATTTGCTCAAGAAGTTGAATTTTTCTCTCTTAAGGCAAAGATAGTGACTGCCAAAAGGTGCTGGCTTGAGAAGCCCTGTTATGATAGCATTGCACGATAGCTCTCTAGTCAGAGTAAAGCCTGCGTGTGAGTCAGGCAAAACTTTCTCATTCTTCGGAAGCTGGGGAACAAACACATGCAAGAATTATGCACTGTCCCTCCCCTCACCGGCTTCCCCTCAAAGGGCAGGATCTGAACCTTTTGGAGCTGCTTTCTGGAGCATCAATGCAGAGCGGCACTTCTATTTAAAAAGACAGCAGAAAATCATATCAAACAAGACACACTGGCGCATATGCTGCTTCCTCTGGAGAGGATGAGAGAGCAAACAACATATGCTGGGTATTAGTCACACTGCTTACTACACCAGTGTCAGGCAGTGGGCTGGTGTGCACAGTAGAAGAACCTACATGAATAGACCTGAAGGGCTACATGTCCATCTCAGTTTTCTCTTGAGGTGACGGAGTGATTAACTTTCTCTGACTCATTTATTTTTGCCTTATTTCTCAGATTGCCCAACTTGGGGAAAAGGAGAATAAATGTCATCTTTCAATGTGTTTCTTGGACACAAAGAACCATTTTCCAGGTACTTCACAAAGAGTACCTAGTGGCCAGAAGATGATTATGATGATTAAGATGATTGTAATTCTGGGTCACTATATATCTGGGCCAGGGTGGAACCAGTAAGCAAGAAGCAAAATATTCCTTATAAGGCTGTGGAAAAAATGCCCAGTTCTACCGGGAGTTTCTTTTTCTTTCTATTTTGGAATACAGTTGATGCCTGTGGATCAGGGAAAAAATGAACTATGTACACAGAAATGTTTAGAAGTTCAGGTTTTTTGATCTTTCTGCAGCTCAAGTTTTGCCATGGATTTTTCTTTACTTTTTTTTTGATGTTTCACGACTTACTCATGACGATTCACTCAGTCTTTGTTCTATTATAGATGACATGTTCACCTCCCTGGCACAAAGCTTCCCTCACATACCCGACTCTCACTTTAATTTGTTACAGATTCCTCTTTAACACTGCAGCATCCTTATGGATGCAGTCCACATTCTGTCATCTTGCCTTCTCCTCACCCAACCCGGTGTATCCTGCCCCTCACTTCCAACCCTCTCAAGAACCCACCAAGAAGAGAATCACAATAGACTCCTTAAGAAGAGACAACCCCCCAATACACTGCTGAGCCATGGAAACTGGCCTTTCAGCTGAGCCCTTCCTTTCCACAGAAGGAAAACCTTGAGCTTTGTCTTCTGTCTATGCAGGAACATAAAAGTGGCCACACTGGGCTGGACTACTGGCACATCTCTCCCTGTGCTCGTTAGTGGGAAGAACATCACATAGAGGGGACTGAGAAATCTAACTAAAAACTCACTTTGCTTCTTGCTCTTCATGGCTCAGCAGCTTCCAAAGCCTTGAGCAGCATCTGTGTGCTTATCTCTGCTAATTGGAACTTTCTCTGCCAACAGGTAGACTGTTGCAATCATTTGCTGACGTACCTAATAACTACTTCATTCAGCCCGTAGTTTAAAAGGTAACATGGTAATCATAGGGCCACAAGGTCTTTATATTGAATTTGAAGAATGTACCATATTGTTACGGACTTACACAACCACTCAAGAGAAGTAGAAGAGAGGAAAGTGTGAAAGAGGACAAGAAGGATGGACCTACTCTTTACATACCTTTGGTTTCCTCCACATGATGGGTTCTTCCTCAAGGTGATAATGCAATCTAAGACACCTAGATCAGAGGCCCCTGAGATTCAGAAACCATATGAAAAGGAAGAAGGTGCTGTTAAGGGTAGAATACATTGACAGAGATTTGGAGTGGAGAAGGCATTCAGTCTATCTGTGAGATGAGATACAATCTTCATGTGTTTTCTACAAGCTGTTCTAAGAATTATATAAAGACTGCTTACAACAGGCTGTGGAAGGAAGGCCACATCAAAATCTCTCTGCGGGACAATAATTTAATAGTATACCTTTTCAAGATGTTTTCTAGATGCTCATATATGAAGATTCAGTTTTCATTGCCAGAAATTGTATATGTCGTGAAATACAAGATGTACAGAATCATCAACAGATATAATATTTTAATAATAATAGCCATTCAGCAGCCTTTTGCTGCTATTGCTAGGAAAACAAAACAGCTCTTGCTAAACATTGAATATTAGTAGTATGTGAGCTTCTACAAATGACAAGACAAAGATTGCAGAATTTTCTGTGTGCACTGAAGCATGTAACTGGTACAGATACATAATTTAACTGTAGCTTTGGCACATACCCTCACTGCATCTATCTATCATGGTTGCTTATTTTTAACACATCCTGTTCTAAAAAAATTGGACCATAAATGTATTTCAAAGTCAGCTTTACACTTGCTTGTTTTAACACCTAATAATAAAATTGCTTCTTTTTCTTTAAAGTAGAAGTAGGCTAAAATGAGTCCAGAATAATGACATTTCTCACTGGCCATTCACAATGATATTGTCCAGAATCACGTAATTGTTTTATCTGTCACATCTGCCATTAGAAAAAGACTTGCCAAGGCAGAAAGATGAAAGCCTGTTTTTGCAAGCTAAACTTTATGGGCAGGTTCAGGCCCAACAATGAGTTTTACAGTCACTCTATCCATATATTTTCTCCAGATTCTGATACAAGACATGTGTAAGAATGACAAAAGCATATATATGTTTTTTCAGCTCCTGATACTTCAGACATGAATATTCTGTGATGACAAAATATAAGGCATGGGACAACCTTTGGTGCTTATATATTCTTTGTTCCTGCTGTGAGCTTTTCCACTGATATTTTGGGCCTTCCTGTCCATTGGCTGTATATGTAAGAGGCTTTATCTGAAGGAAGTGTTGGTAGGACAGATCACATGAAGAATTACAAAAGCTTTTGTATTGCCTGGCTGTAGTTCACGCTTTACCAGAAAAAAGCCCTTTAATGCAATTGCCACCACTCGAATAAGCAGGTCAGGGATTTGCAACTCTTATTATGGCATTAGAAGACACAAATTGAAGTTCTCGAATCCCTCACTATCACAAGGAAAAGCTGACGTACATCTGAATGAAAGATGTTCGCAGGCTACTTTCACTGACTCAGCCCACTCCATCAGGGGCTGGTATGTGTGTCAGAGATACTCTGATTCTCACTGAGGCATATCACCAGGCAGAAGTGTGATTTAACAGATGGAAATAGGAAAGAGAGGTTTTTTTGCTGGGAAATCCTTGTAACAGTCAGATTTAGCCTGAAAGTGTAAGCTCATGTTTTCACTTGTATTGACTTGTTATGAGATTCTGAGATCCTGTGCCACAGAAACGGGACAGTTTGAACAGGGTGATGGTCTAAAATAGGTTGCTAGATCATAGCAAGGTGTTTATACCACCCAACTTCGGGCACTGAAATAGCCAGTTAATGACAGAAGACCACATATGGCTGTCATGCATTTCTTTAACAAGAAAATGAAGCACAGTGAAAACAAAAGTGAAGGTGTAAGGCTTGTGCTTATCTTGTGGCTGTATCTACCTCCTTCATGCTTTTGTATGCTGTTGCCTCAGGTTGTAAGTGCTTTAAGAAAGGGATTTTGTCTTCCTCCAGGTGGTGAAGTATTCCTTCACCAGATGGTGAAGTATTACAGACCACTGAAATAATCTTCTGCAGTGCTATTAAGACAAAGCAGTTGCCCCTACATATTTACATGCAAAAAAAAAAAAAAAAAAGGAAGATTTGTGAGAGGAATGTGGGCTTGGCACCTCCATCACTGTCACTGAAACAGACCTGTAGATATAAATCAAGTAAATGAAGTAATTAAGAGAAGAACAAACATTTTCTAAAAGGGAGAGACACAGTGATCAACCTCAAGAAAATTAGCTTCAAGCTGGTGTTAACGGATATAGAGCTCCTGAAACCTCCAGAATTACAGGAGTACCTGCCAGCTGCATGTGTAGCCTTTTGCCAGTTTGCTACCCTCAGAATGATGATTAGGATTTAGCATGCAAAATGGTACAGCTAGTTGCATGCGTGCAGTGTAGGGCTCGTGTTAAATGATTCTGTACTAGGACACTACACTGTCCTGAGACCAAGATCTGTAGGATTCAGGAGATCTGTGGAAAAAAATCTGGATATTTACCTATTTCAGGAGGCTGACACGTACCTCCTATCACCAGCAACCACTGTAAATCTGGCTGTGGTACAACTCTTGCATCCCTTGCGACAGCATGGGATAAATACTCCTAGAGGGTGAGCGGCTCAACACTAGGAAGCAGGGAGAAGGAGACAAAAAGCCAAAGTCGTCAGGAAGGGTAGTGTGATCCACAGGAGGGCAAGAGGAAAAACACCGTGTAGGAATAGGAGGGGTCTGCGACATGTGCACTGGGCATCGGTGTGACTACTGTAGAACGGTGCTGCACCCGGCTCTGCTGGGCAGAGCACTAACTCGCTGGGCAAAGTAGAGGGAGTTCAGGAAAGAGCCACATGAATGAATCAAGGGCTGGAAGGCAGTGGATCGGAGTGTGACTCAAGGAGGTCCTATTGGTGAAAAGGGTAAGAGGTGATTCAGTCAAAATCCTTAAGTACCCAGCTGGGGAATAAATCTTTGATAATAGAGGTCCTCTTTGGTTGAGTAAGCAAGGCGGTACCAGGAGCTAATGACCAGAAGCTGATGCCAGATAAACTGAGAGTAGAAACATGTTTCAGATTTCCAGTAATGGTTATAATTTCAGTGGGAGCCATTTCCAAGGGATTGTGGAGGGTTCTCCATCATGGGTAGTTTTGAAATCAAGACTAGTGTTGCGCAGCTTGTTTTTATGGGATCTATTTTCATTCAGTTACAAGGTAAACTGACATTTAACCACCAATGATGCCACCAATGTGGTGTCCTCTGTTGTTTTATGTTTATATAGGGCCCATTAAGGATGATAAAAGAGTATTAACGTATGAGGCAGTTTCTAAAAAAATTACACTTCCCCTGAGAGCACCAAAGGGCCATCGCAGAGAGAAAGGCAGCTGTGCTTTAGAAAGTCACGTCACACCACAAAGCCCAGCAGAAAAACACTGCCTGTGCTTCACCGAGTGTCGTGGTTTAGTGCGAGATCTTAGCACCTCAGTAATGGAGATTCAGAAAGAAAATGTGAGCTCCAACTCAGGACAGACCTAGGTGTGAGAAAGAAAAAAGATCACTGCAAATGCAACTGAAAGGAAAGTGTTGCTCAGTGAAGTGGCAACCACAAGCCTAAGAATGTTCCCAATTAGCAGGTGAAGTTAAGCAAGCGAGCAAATGTTTTTTTAAATGGGGGAGGGTATCTTGCTGAGAGCAGATGAACAACGCAGATACTCTGCTTTTTCTTCGAACTCTGCTAACTTACTATTGAAAACCCAGGAAAGCAGGGCCTGACTATCTCCATTTCATCTGAGAAATGGCTCTTGCTGGCTGGAGAAGCAGAACTTATTTTTGCACAGATTGTTCCACTGCAAGTGTATGTTTATTTCTTTTCTACAAGAGTTTTTTTTATAATCACAAGAGATTTGAAAAGCCTCAAAACCTTCAGAAGTGTCAGACACTAAATTATACATTGTGTATTTGCAATAATATGCTGCCTCCTAGAGGTGACAATGTTTTTCTTACAATTTCTTTTAAGAGTTAACATGCTAGTTTCAATTTTTTACAACGCCGATGCTTTAAAGGATACTTTGCAGAGAAAAGCATTGGGATCTCATACTTTTAGCTAAGATTATATCTCTAGTTATTTAGAGCACGGTGTGGTATTAAGCATTCTGAAAAAAATGACCTACAACAGGTCTTTAGGAGGTAACATTGTGGGAGAAAGCCCAAGGAAGCAATCAATCCTTCTGGATTTGCAGCAGGGCTTAGAGGTTGTGTCTTCCACCTTGCTGCGTTCCTCATCACACTGCCCTTGAGACCACAGATACAACTGTCACTGCAGAAGAAACTTTCAGAGAAAGGAAGGGAAGACTTTTTTAAAAAGGCTGTCATGTTTTTCACTGCACTGCAAGAAGCAAACTAGCAACATAATGGCTGAGGCAGAATCTGCTTTTGTGTGAGATAATTCTGTTTTGGGAGCAGATTGCCTTTCCCTTAAATGTTACGTGCAGTTCTTGCCTTTCCGGCCTGAAAAAGGATGTCACCAAACTGAAAAAAAGTTCATAGATGGGTCAGAAAGGATGATCAAAGCTGTGGATCGGCTTCAGCATACGGAGTGAATGAGCAAGCTACAACTCCTCAGCCTGGAAAAGAGGTACAGCAAGGGGATAAGAAAGGTCTCTGAAATCCTGAGTGTACTGGCCAACTGGGATCAACTTCCCAGTTCCAGTGTAAGAACTACAGGGAAGATTCAAGCAGGATTCAAGTCCAAAAGAAACGAAGGGGAAGTATCATATATGTTTGCCCTGTCCTTACGTGCTTTTTTAGGCAGCCACTTTTGGCCTCTGTCAGAGAGAGGACACAGGGTCAGAGAGAAGACACAGGGTCAGAGAGGCTTGTGGTCTAATCCTGGGTGGCTGTTCTAGCAGACACCACATGCTGTACAAATTTTTTTTCCTACATCCTTTAGGTAAAACCCCGAGAATCAGCTTCTTTTTTGGAAATGTTATTTAGGGTCAGTGACTCATGTAAAATAGCAGTTTGGCAGCAGCTGTTGGCCTCTTATTCTTTTTCTTTCCGTGTTTCCTTCGAGTCTTGGTCAGAGTTGTATTCCCTCCAGTCATGTATTCCCTCCCTCTGTCAAAGAGGCAGGTAGGAAATCACAGTGAACAGACTGTGAGCTGACCTGCTCCATCTAATTGCTCCAATGTGTTTATTGGGGTCTTTTACTAGGTATCTCCATCAGCAGAAGCTGCAAGTACCTCAGCAGTGGTGATTCTTAGTGCCAAATGGCGAATCACTTTTTGCAGTGATTTTTGTGCTGTGCTATCAAGAACACCACAGGAACAGTTTTCCCTAAGACAACATTGCTTGATCCTGTTCCTTGACACAGAGACAGAGAAAAGAGCAGAGGAAATCATTACAGATAAGAGAGACTCACTGTTTCTAGTTCTGCAGTTGAGAAAGTACTTTTGTGTTCATGTTCACCTCTAGCGACTGCTTGTGACCCACAAGGTTCCGTCTGGGTTTGGAACATTTTCTTTAACACTGGTATTATACACATTTCAGCCAGCATTTGGATAAAAAGAGTTGGTGCATACGGTCGTGTACTCAGACATTCCCGTCAAGAGACAAAGAGACCTTACAAACACCCTCTACAAAAACAATCTTTTCCGAAAACAGCCTCCAGCTATCAGGATAGATGCCTTCCACTGAGTTTATTGACAATGAATTAAGTGCAAAGAGTGGCATGGGTCCATGTTTATGATATCCTTACTTCTCCACTGCTGTGACCTGCCTGACCTCCATGCCTTCCTTTGAAATAGTTGAGACTGGAATAGGTTTTGCTGTCTGCAGAAATATATGCTATTTTTAGCTTTTCAGATTGAGATCATAGTGAGATCTGACCTCGTCCCGGTCAGGTTTGACAGGCAATTGCTACTCAGAATAAATGTTGTCCAGTGTGAAACAGAGCAATACGTCTTTCATAGTTCACACTCCAGCCAGCACCGTTACTGACAGCTTTGCAGTCAGGCCAAATCTAAATGATCTTGAGATAGCTACCACCTTCAGGATTTAGGCACTTCTGTGGTGGAAAGCACAGGGGCGTTGCCTGTGATTGCCCAGAGGGCTGTACTTGCTTTGTACACAACTTTCAATCTCCAAAGTAGTCATGATAGGACCTCTCTCTAATGTGAGACTGAAAAAGTAACATCCAAATCTGAAAGGAGGTTTCCCATGTGTGCTCCTTCCAGTGTCCCTAAGGGAATTGTTTCCTTCACTTTCACAACTGCCCAAATTACACTTCAGAGAGGACTGTCCTCTCCCTGGGGGGCTCCTGACTTGAAGCTCTGTGTCCTCAGCTGTTCCCTTGCCCCTCTCAAAACTGCCGAGTAAACTGTCTTCCAGATGCAAAACTGCAAAATGGGTCAGAGGCTCTTCCCTGGGTAAAGTAGGAAATCTAACACAGTTATGGTGAAATGTAAAACCCTTATGACAAATTCCCTTACTTGTCTCAGTTGTTTCCACAGTCTCTACTCCACTGCTGCGCTTACACTGACCAGCTTGCTCTGTCCTTTTTTCCTGGACACATTCATGACTTTTGAAACTCAGTCATATCCTCCCTCTACTTTCATATACTTTTCCCTCCTCTTTCTCCTCTTACTTCTTCTATCTGTTGATTTTGTAGGTCTTTTTCTCTTGCCCTCACCATATGAGAATCCATTATCTATTGAGTGAATAGATAACTCTTCTTCCTCTATACCTTATCTTCACCTGACCTTTTCCTGATCCATTCCCACTGTCATATTTCATAAATGGTTTACAGAGCCCATACCAACATCTCACTGATATGTCTTCTTACAATGTGAAATCTCAGGTTCACACTGATGTCTTCTCCCAAGAGACTTCATACAAGTCTAACAGAATCATATTAAAAATCATGATATTTCCATCCAAGTTGCTGTCACCATCCAACATCTTCTGTCACACTTGTAGTTACATATCAAAAGCCCTCATCACTCAAGCCCGTACATCTTTGATGTCCCCAGAATGACACATACGTATCATATCAGCAGCAGTTTGCATCTTCTTGGTCAGTACCAGGCTCTTCTTGCTGTCCATACAGCCTAACTCCCCTGAAGAACCAGTTCCACTGAAGAAGTTTTGTGGCATCATCAGACAAAAATATGTCATTAAGATTAAATCACCCCAAAGCTATAATTTTGTAGAGAAAACCTTTTTGTTCCAACCAAGTTTAAATTTTGCATTTCACCTAAATTGTGGCAAAATACATGAATCTTGTGTCAAAATATCTGTGAAAAGTTGAGGCACATTTGGTACCAGACAGTAGAAGGGAAAGGTCAGCTCCTGTCTCTAGAACAGGAACAGTTGTGTAATCTTCAAAGTCGCATGGCAAGGTGTTTAAGAGACACAGCTGCCTACAACTTCCCAGTTTGGCTAGCTCTGCACAGATCAGGACACAGAAACAGTGGGGCACAGAAACCATACTATGATTAGATTCAGAGGCTACTTCTTTATTTTAAACAACAATGTAGATGGTCTAAACATCCTGAAAACCTTAGTAGGGTTGTTCCAGCCACAGTGGAGTACACAGTGTCTTCTGGACCCTGGGAGGAAGCTCCCAAACCTCTTTCTTCTCATGTCACAGGCAAAGAAAAGACAAGGCAAAAAGACATCAGTCTCTGCAAAGTGTGGTGCCACATGCACACCCTATAATTCTGTACTCTGCAGCAATGCCCAAGTAGTCTACTAGATGAGAAGGAGCTCACATGGACTCTCTTCACCCAAAGCTGCAAAATTCGTAGCTTGACCTTCTAAACCAGATCTCTGGCATGTCATGAGAAAGGAGGAAAAACTTTTGCCTCTGTTGCCACAGAACAGGATCACTTCCAAACATGGCAATGACCTTTGTCTCTGGGAAAATCAGAAATTCAGCTACTAGAGTGATCATAAGGCTAAATGAAGCTACAGCTACCAGGCAGCAAATATTGCCAGCCCCTTCTCATGCTCCATCACCAGCACGTGACAGCCTGTCACCACTGCCTCTGTCCAGTGGCACCGTTGATGGGTAGGACAAGGAGCAGAGCCCAGGCCTCAGCTGGGAGCAGGCCTCCTTCCCGATGCCCTGCAACATAAGGAAAGGTGAGGAGCAAGAAAGGCAACTGAGAAGCAGCTAGTCTCCAGCTGAAGGTAAAGAGATGGCAGTGTCCCATTTTCTTCCCAGATTTTCCATCACTCCCCTCCAGACCTGGCCAGGTGAGCACATTTAGACATGAGTGGAGGGCTGAAAACCCAGACAGTTATTCAGTATAAGGATCAGCCTGGTGTTCCCCCCACCTCCCCAGTTTTACCTAACAGAGGGACACACCACCACCATATGGGGTCCAAATGTACTCAGACCTTCACTCCCAGCTGTGGTTCCTGCCACCAGGAGGATGAGACGCAAGTCCTTGGCAGCTTCAATGACATAGGGCAGGAGAAGCCCTGGAAAGAGGCGAGGGAGCCCCTTGACCACCAGCAGGAACCTGGGCTGGGAAAGGAAAGTTGCCTGGGGGCATGACCCGTTCTGATGTGATCGGAGGGGAAATGCACTCAAAGCGTGGCAGTGCCTGTCTATTACTCTGGAAGAACACCACTGCTTCCCTTTTCCTAGGCTTGGTCTGTTACCCCTGGCAGGGGCTGATAGCAAAGATGTATGTGTAAGCAGCAGAGTATGAGGAATTTAAGTGAAAATACAGCTTAATGAAAGGCTACTCTAAATCACCCTAGGGTAGCAGTCAAGCCATCTCCTACAGTAACCATATAGTGGAGTGTGGAAAAGATCATTGTCTCACAACAACTCATAATTTGGGCGAACTGCCTTCACTGACAGCGAAGAGCATCCCCATCAGTTTCAGTCTGTGAGTGCTTTAATCAAGTACATCCATCAGCAGAAATGCATGAGATCCTTCTTCTGTGAGGACCAGTAAGGTCATCAAGACTGCTGCCCAGTTAGTTGCATGATTAGGCAAAAAATGACAGTTTTCCTGGTTAATTGGATAAAAAGGTTGACTTGTTCATTTGATACATATATATATATTTTAAATTTATTTGTGTTTTACATTTTTTTTAGTTATGTCATCACATAAACCAGCACCTTAGTGCTTGTTTCTTTGTCAGACCTCAAGATACCAGAATTGCAATGGTTCGAGGGTAGAGCCATAATTCATCTAATGGCAGGCCACAGAGGCTGCCTCTATGGTCCTCATAAATTCTTGGAGAGACAAACTCTGCATTCTCTTCTCCTTTTTATGATGGTCCAAAATGAGTAACACTTGAGAGAGAAGTGTTAGAAGAGAAGAAATGTTCTCTTCTCTAGAAGAGAAGCCTCTCTCTCTTCTAGATCAGAAAAGATTATCAGAATAAAGTGATAAATACTCCACCCTTCTCTCCTTTGCAGAAACCAACCACTTTGAATATTCCACATTGTCCACTTCTTTAATTTCCTACAAAAAGAATTTATTTATTTAAAGGAGAAATAAAAATATCCTCACAGATCCTGTTGTCACTCAGATGTCACTCCTTATGTCATGATATATATGTAATGGATGGGAGCAGATCTGTAAGCAGAAGTTTTCCCAGAGTGCCTTGACCTTGATTTGTTGCTGAACTCACACTGTATCATTTGCAGATCCACAACAGAACCATCCCTGTAAGAAACGGGAGCTGCAGTTTAAATCTTCCAACACAAATAAATGGTTTTCCTGCATACAAGCCTGTGCACTGAGAGACAAAGCTGAGTCCACTGATGAGAATTGAAACTACAGCAAAGACAATTCTGAAGACGAAAGACTAGACTTGAAAGCCTTCAGATTAAAGTTTGGCCATGCACGCTTCTATCAGCTAATTACATAAATCTAAAATAAATGAAATATGAAAACATAGCTTTTCTCTCCAGCAGAAGCTCTCAAGGCAGCCTCTCTAATTTATTTCAACTGCAAGTTCTCTAAGGAGAGGGATGTGTTCATCAAGCAACAGAGAGCGCACTGGTAAGTGTTTAAAAAATGGCAATGTCTCTTTAATATGTTCAATAACTAGTGGCAGAGTCACTGCAAATGAGTGGAAAAGAGAGTCCCCATTGGAAGCTTTTCTTTAATGTAATCACAGCTGTAAGCCAAGGTTAATGTAACCACAAGTCCCCTGGGAAGCATCAAGGCAAGATCAGTCACAGTTTGGATAGCAGCCATCCTCTGTGCCCTGTTAAATCCTCTCTTCCCCAAGGGAATGGTGAAGGCACTGGACTGGCAGCCACCTTCTCTGGGATCCTTCCAACCCCCGTGGTGGAAAATTCTGCAATTCCTGGAGCAAATCAGTAGTGGGAGAGGGGTGCACGTGCCTGTGTACACATTCAGGTCCTCCTGCTGTGAAATACAGAAAAAAATCTTGTTTCCTTTCCAGATGGGAGTGCTGGAAGGGTAAATCTGTAATGATTTGTGGAGCATGTGTACATGCTGATAGCAGCAGCCTTAGCACAGCACAAGAAAGAGGCAATCTTCTGCTCCTTGAGGAACGGGCAGCCCTCAGAAACTAAAAGAGGATGAAGGGTGGTTTTCCTCTGACAGATGACATGGTTAAATCTTGAGTTGTAGTTGTAGATTTTAAAATGTGAATTATTTCCTTGTAAAAGCTAAACCGCAGCAATGAGAGGCAATGGGGGTGGTTAGCCCAGGCCAAGGCTGTGCTGTGCAAACCACCTCAGGGACTCTCTGCCAGCATGGGGCTGGGAAAACTTCGGCCTCCCACCCTCTTCCCCTACCCGCTGCAGCTCTGCCAGCACTCCTTCAGCCTTCCTTGCAGCAAACCTGCTAGTCCAGTCACTTGCCCTGCTGTCCCCAGCTCTGTCCCACCCAACGGGGTGGCAGGCCCTGCTGGTCCAGTCCAGCTCCCTGGCCCTCAGGCCAGACCGTGGCCCCCAGCCCGGCTGTCTGAGACCCACCAAAACTGGGTTTCGCTAATGTGCTCACAACAGGCAACGGGCAAAACAAACTTGCTGGCTGTCCTGCCGTGCCCAGGAACCCACGCTGCATCGGTTATGATGGTCAAAGCTGTCAAAGATCGATGGTTTCTTCTTTGGAGACAAATGTTCTCTCTGGCAAAAGACTCTGGGAGCAACAAGCAGATTCTTTGTTATTTAATAGTTTAAAGTTTATTATCAGGCAATCTTTCCAGTGTCAATATTCAGTCACTCCTGTCTGCCTGGATAGCAGCTCTCTTAAGACAGGGGCTGCAAGGGCTGTTCTTTAACTTTTCCTAAAGTACTTTTCTGTGGATCCAGATAAAGTCAGAAGTAGCAGGGGAAGGTGTCCAAACTCACCTGCCCAGGAGGCATCTATCCTCCCAGAAGAGGAAGCAAAGCCGTACGCTAACCTGGTAAACGGGTGTAATTCACAGCAAGGCTCACGTTGGGCAGGGAACTGGCGTTCAGAAGAACGTGGTAAGACTGGAACAGTCTTCTTGAGACTCGCAGTGAAATATTCAAAAACCCTGCAGAGAGGACAGTTGGGAAGCCAGTAAATGAATAACAAGCAAAGTTACTGAGATAGGCAGTACAGCCAGCCTTTCTGATGAGGTACAAAGGGGAAAAAAAGTCAGTGAAGTGCAGCTAGCTGATGGTGATGATAGTGTACAGGAGCATATTTGTTCCAGGGTGAGAGACAGGGGCTAGGATTACCAATCTGTCAGGCAGATCTGCGTACCGTAAAGGCAGAGATGTGGTGCTTTTCACTTACAGCTCGCAGTCAGCTCCCATGCGCTCCTCTGAGAAGCAGAGGTGGGACGATGTTTAGTTAAATCTCCAGACAAGTGTTCACAAAGGTAACTTTCATGACACAGTTAATGTGACCAAAAGCTACCTGTTGGTAAGAGGAGACCTTTTCTCACAGGAGATGAAACCAAGCAGGGGAGCTGGCTGGCATTGCACAATCTGTCACAAGGAGACGCTGGCAGGAGACCTCCCCAGTGCTATACGTGTGCAGCCGGGGCAGCACTGTGTGATGGCATGTCTCCCTTCAGAGGGCAGAGAGACCAAAGATAACCCCAGGCTCCACTCCAACAGCTCCCGCCTTACCCCATCACATGGATTCCTTTGCAATCAGCCTAACATTGTTCTGCAGGCTGGAAACATCATGTAAAACCTTTGATCCATCCATTCCTCACCTAAGGGCAGCAGACAAATCAGATGGCTTCTCCTGATAAAAGAAAGGAATTTCTTGTTTTTTTCAAAACAATCAGAAGTTCATTACTAGAGTGTCCAAATTAAAGTTCCAGTTTCATCACTTCCATTCCCCTCCCTCAGCCCAAATAATCATTGGATCATGTGTCATTACAAATGCTAGTTTAATTGCTAAATTTTATTTTGCTAAATTGGGCCTTGAAATCTGAGTTTGAAATGAAAATCAATTTTGTTTCAACAATTATTTTAGAAGTTACAATGTTTTGACTTTTCAAATCTGTTTCTTTGCTATGGTTTGGGGTGGGGTTTTTTTGCTAACTGCCTATTTTTCTTTTGTAAAAAACAATCCATCACAAAAAAAAAATCTTTTTCGTCGTTGTCCTTTTTCTGATGACAGACTGAAGATCAAAGTTTCTAGGTTTGTCTCTCTGAATAGAAAAGTGACTAATCAATAGCAAGCCAATGTTCATCATTTAGGTTTGAGTTCTATCACAGAAACACTGCTAGGGCTAGGACTACAGCTGGAGCTAGTCATTAATATCACGGAGGATGTGTAAGTGGTCTGCTAAGGAATCTGCAGACCACGCAGATTCATTGCTACAGATGGCGTTAGCAAGGACATGGGAATCCCTCAGGAGCCCCTCAGAAACTGGAAGCACAACAGAAAGTGGAATAGGAATCATGTTGAGCAAATCCAGACCTTCTCTGAGAGGTAGGATCCAAAGAAGAATTGTGGAGAGGGACATGAAGGACAAGTATATCTATTGATTTAACAACTATGCTCTCGGGTGTGGGAAAAAAGCTTCTAACTGCACTTTGCCTTATCTAGAGTTAGTCGTCTTTTATGACACATGTCAATCTTCTATACAGGGACTTGAAGTCTAAGTTGGTTACCTGTGAAACCCTCAGATGCTGCCAGCGCTTCAATAATAGTCTCAACCAGCAAAGTGCAGTACTGGCTGACATGAACTGAAATTATCCACTCCTAATCACTGCATTACCAAAAAGGGCAATTTGAAAGAATTAAAATGTGATTGTAGAACCAAGAAGAGTTGAATTATAAGAAAGACTAAAGGGCCGGAAGTCCTTTAAGCCAGCAAAGAAAAAGCTTGTGTGAGGACTGATTTATATCTGAAAAGTATCTCATAATAAAGACACCACAGAAAAGGAAGCGAACTCTGTGTGTTAGAGTGTTACGACACCTGGAATTAGTGAGAAGGAAACTAAAAAGCACTGAGCTGGAAGCAGTGCATCAGAACAGACTTCCTGGCCAGAGGACTGGGTTTCAGAATGAATGAGTCCAGAGCTGAGCTGAAAGCAGAATTCCTCTTCCAAATAAAAGTGAGCCAAAATACCAAAATGCCCCACAAAGCAGACATTCCAGAGAAATTATATTGAGCAGTTCTGTCTAAAATAATGTATTCCTGGTTCAAACTTGTCATAAACCCCAGACTGTAAATTTAATTGTGTGATGTTTATTTATGTGATGTCAATCCATAGCAATTTCAGTTATGCATTGTGGACTATACCATTGCTTCAATGGTTGGTTCTGGTAACACCAGATTATTTCAAACCTTTAAGAATTGTTAATATCTTACCATGAATGGGGTAGGTAGCTACCACATAACTTCTATAAGCTGTTCAACATAAATGTGACTATTTTCTTATTTCCTGGAGTTATTTTTTCCTGCATTTTACTACACAGAAATTAGTAGCTAGTAGCTATAGAGGTTAGTAGTTAGTCTTAATAGGTACTATTTCTTTTTTGTAACTAAGTCTTGATGGTTTACATTAGTTTTTGCAAGCTGCTTACAATGAAACACTCCAAAGAGAATAATAATTGTATAACACATATGACTAAATGACACACGACCGAGCAAAATCTGAAAGATATCTACAGAAGTGTTGTAGCTTTTATACATCTGCTGTTTTGATTTTGGCTATGCATACTTTACAGTTAACTCCCATATGCAACAGAAGAGAAAATACATTTTTTTCGTTGGTATGCCTGTAAAGTAGTTTCTTGGTTGTGCATACAGGTCTCTGCAAATCAGCATATGTCCTCAGGCATATCTCCAAGTTTTGTAGTGGTCTTTCAGGAGCAGTGCTCGTTTTGCTGACAGGCTTCTTGTAGACTATGACACTATCCAAGTAATTCTTGACATTTTGTTGTTGCTTTTGGACACCTGCCAATCATTGTTCATGTGCAAAATCTGTGTGGTCCCTACTGTCCAGCAGAAACTGGGATATACACTCAGGAGAACTCGAGTCTGACAAAATTTCCCACATCCTTTTCTTCTATACATGCATAGCCAGCTTCTCTTTGCTAAGTCCTAGTTTGGTTCCTAAAGGTTCAAGACAATTTCTGTAGCACTTTTTCTGCTAGAGCTTTACTACAGCTTTACTGCATCTGGTAAAGCCATGTCCTATTTTTGCAATATCTCAAAAAATTAGGTAATTTTTTGATTAGTGAAAACAGGACTGCTGATAATTCCTCCCCCATGAATACCACACTTAGGAAAACAATCAAATATTGAATCTAAATATCAGGCACAAACCAAAGCTGATTGATAGGATCTTCAGGATGGGCAGCAGGCATGAGTGTCAGCACTCCCCCTCGCTCTGTTGTGCGTACTTTTCCAGCTGTAGCATTTACAGCCACATTCTTGACCGTAACAGCAATCTCCCCCGTCATCACTAGTGTTAGCATGTGGAAAAGGTGGCATGCAGCAATCTGTCCGATGAACTGCATAATATGTCAGCGTATTAGCATGTCTGGCATAAAATGTGCTGCATCCTTTTTGCCATCCCAGTTCCCGGACTCTTTCCTGAGCACAAGCAGTTAATCAGTCACTCAGGAGGCTGTAGTGTTTTCCCAATAACACGCTACAAAGATGCTAAGGTTACCATCCTTCCTAACTTGCTTTTTAACTTCTTTTATTCCCTCACTATATCTGATCCCTCCATTTGCTCCTGGACTGCTTTTCCCTGAGAGCGGTCTGAGCTTTCCTTTTTTCCCCTAAACTCTAATTGAAGCAGATTATATGCAAGCCCCATTCTGCAGTGTCTTTTTGGTATGGTTTTGGAATACCAAGGCATCTGGCATCATGGACATTTGTTTTGCCCTTGTGTTGAGTGAGAAACCTGGAGAACCATTCCAGGACTGCAGACCAGCGCTGCACAACTTTGCTTTAGAACAAAGAAGATTTTCATCCCTATGAAACATAAATATTAAGAAAGGCGCTTAGCATTGCTTTAGTGCAAACATTTATGTGCACAGAGGACACACAAACTGCCTGTGTCAGCAGTATTAGCATGCTGACAATGCCTGCTTGGTCTTTGTTCCTTCATGGTCACAAGGACCATGTGCTGCCCTGCTTTTTACTGTCTTGTGCCTAGGGCATACCTTACTTCAGCCAGAGTGCAGGGACAGACGGGGAAAAGTATTCCCCTACACTGCCTCCCTGTGGGGGTAAAGAAAGTTTATCCCTGGACTTTGTCAGTCCAGGCTTTCCTAAAATAGCAGTGTGTGACTGTGAACTTTCCTCCACTAAAATAAAGAGTAATCCCCACCAATGCAATTCAGATTACATTTCCATGTAACTCCTAGCCTTGACAGGGTATGATTTGGAGATAAATAGGTGGAAAGCCCTCTGCTGCTTCTTGATTCATTCACCAACATGGGTAACTTCTAGAACGTCTTGTTCAATACAGAAAGAAAGGATAACAGTGTGAGAGGGTTTGAAACTTACTCTGAGGGTACCTGAGCACTGGCATGGTCTAGAGACAGTATCTGTATATTCTGTAATTCAGTTTCCTTCTCCATGCATGCAAAATGTACTCTGACACAAAACAAGTGTGTATCAGAGACCAGACAATTCCCCAGCTACAAGACCTTCAGCAAATGGTTCACCAAGCAGAGCTTTGCTGTGAGAAGAAGTTGCGACAAGAGGTTGCTGTGATAAGAGGCTCAGTGATAGCTGGTTTACCACCTACAAGCGTTTCTTGCTAGGTCTGCTCGCTGCTTCCTACATCTACTTCTGGACAAGTGCGCTCCAGCAAGCAGCTGACCTGTAAACCATTCTCAAAATGAGTAAGTGCTGCTATGCTGCTGCTGTCTTTTTTCTCCTCTCTGACTGCTGGTCACAAAGCTCACGAGGGCACCTGTTGCTGTCAGAATGCCAGAAATGATGGAACACAGGAAATGTCCATGATGTTATGAAATACCAGGAAACACAGAAGAGGAAACCAAAATTCTACTTATAGAACCATAAGCTGAGAAGGTGAAGGATATCTTCTCAGGGAAGACACAGACATGATCTCACTGAGTAGTTGTATGTTCCAAAGCAACACAATATTGTCATGGCCTTCTGTGCTTTCTGTGACATAAAGAAAAAAGTCACCTACCATCTGAAACCCCAACAATACAGTGCTCTGGAAAGTTATCCAGGAACAAGGGCTTCCTAGGTGGTATCAGTCAAACTGAACACTGAAGGAAAGATCCTCCAAGAAACAGAGGAAGTGCATGGCAGCACAAACATGAGGCTGATCCAGCTCTAGAGAGCGGCACGAATGACAGCATGAAGACAGGGATGCTATAGATCACAGTGACAGCAGTAGCAGGGCACCGGGGGATGCCCGGGGGCTAAACGGGCCGTTGAGGCTGCAGAAGAAGTTTGCTTCCTGCAGGATCCCCATTGGCTGGTGCCGGTTTTTCAGCCCCGGCAGAGCAGGCTCTGCTGGTATATCTAGCGGCAGCGCTCCTGAACCGGCAGAGATAAGGACACGCACTGGTGGTCTGTCAGGACTGGAGACGATCCGAAGATGTTCCTAGTCTTCACTGCATTTCTGCTTCATGCTACCCTGGGCTTCCCTATTCAGGTGAGAGCAGTTCCCTGCAACCGTGCTCTGTCTTCTAATTGACCTGTTCTTCCTGGAGTGAAGCTAATGGAGACCCATTTTGATAAATTTCCTGCAAGAAAAATATCAGTAATTTAATAATATATATAAAGCCAATCTGACAATTTACTTCCTCCTTTGGCCTGATTTTGATGCTGCTGTTGCTGCATTTATGAGCTATGGAAGAATAATGTTTTTTCCCTGTTGGTTTTGCAGGAGAACTATGGAAACAGCACAAGTAAGTAGGATTTATACTGTATTTTAAAGACACCTGTTAATTCTTGACTTTGTATTACACACTTTGTTGGTATGTGAGTGACTTAGTTTTAGAGCATGTGAAAGCACTGACTCTCGGGCCTTTGAATAGGGCCATATTTCCTAATTTGCTACTGGGCTGAATTCAGGTGTATTTTCACACAGATGTGATTTACGCATACTTTCGGGGTATGGTTGTTAGGTTAATTTAGATGTGCTTTCATAGGTTTGAAAATAAAATGTAAATAAGACATTTTGATACCTTTCCATTAAGATGAGTGTTACAAAAAGGCTGCTCCCCTCATTTGCCTCCTTGCCTAACTTGTTATAGTGGTAAGAGAAAGGGAGGTCAGGCGTCAGAGAAAGATTTGCTTTGTGCTGGGATGGAAAACAAATAGTACAGGCTTAGCTGAACAGCTTTTGTAAGCTCACAAAATAGAAGGAAGTAATTGCAGATCTCCAGAGAAGGTCAGTGGAAATAAATCTGTAGGTAGACTTTAACTACAGCAAGAAACTGCCAGGTCAGGGGTTTTGTTGTGAGAGGAAGAGGCCTTGGAAAAATTTGCTTAACACAGTCAGAGCAAGTAAGTGGCTGATGAAAACTGACCAGTTCTTTTTTTGAGCTGTCATTTATGGCATGGAAGAAAAGAGATGTTGTAAAATTACTGGTCAGTACATTCGGAGCCGGCTGAGCGACACGCTTGCTTGAGTTCAAAGTAGTCAGTTACTGGGACTCAAAGTTGCAGGGTTCCTGGGACAAATGCATACAATGAGTTTTAATTTACCATTCTTACTGCTTTTTGTGCCTTTTGAGACATCTTTCAGTATTTACAGTGCAGGGAAAATGTGAACTGTATCATTTTGTAAGCTGTATCACACCAGATGTTCATTTATCAAGGACATGGCAGATGCCTTACGTGATGTCTCATTTGGGTTTTTAAACAGGGGTTGCAGGCTTTATGTGCCTAGGAATCTGAAGCATAATTTCCACTGACTTTGACTAGTCAATTAATCTAGCGCATCTTGGGTACATGAATTCTGCATGTGGTCAACCCATCTTAAAAATCTGCTTCCCTGAAGAACTTTTTTAGATGCCATGGGTCTCTCTGATGTAGCTGGTGGGAGCTGACTGAACTTTTCTAAAATAAACCACTATCATTACATTTGACTTCCATTGCCATGCAACCGGAGTAACAGTCTGGAAAGACAGACTGAAGCTTTTTTGTCTCAATAAAAGCAATTCTGTTGCATGTTCTAGATTCTGAATAGGAGGAAGTCCCCCCTGTATGTTTGGGCAATAACCACTGTGAAAAGGGAAAGGTGCTGCAAGGTGTGACAGAGCTTGGCACATCTTCTATTGAAAAAACATGGTCAAAAAGATAAGGAATGTGGATAGGCTTAGAAATAAGATCTATTTGCATAAGTGTTCTCTGTGTCAGTGTTGGATAGGAAAAAAAATAATGGCTTTATATTTTGATAAGGAAGAGTGCAATTACTGGCAAACTGGAAGAGATTGCCAGAAAGGGTGGTGGCATATCCATCATACTTAAGAACAGGTCACACAAACTGTGATCAGGGATAACATAGATAAAACTGTTTCTGTCTTAGGGAA
>NW_010514366.1:46322-72371 GCF_000687285.1 Phaethon lepturus
GTCCTTGCAATTTCTAAACTTTTATAATATTAAAACAATGAAGTTTCTGCTCAGAAATTTATATATATCAGATCAGATTTTCACTTCTGTGTTTGTAATCTAGAAAAAAGATGTCACACTAGAAAGACATGTTAGGACTCAGAATGGTTCCAAGCTGCTGTCAGGTACATACTGAAGCTGAGATTATTTGCCCTGTGCTAAATTATAGCCTTCATCCCATTTTAGTACTTTACTCTGACACTGTGAAACCAGAGAGTATTTTTGAGCTGGTTAGCCTGCACCCGTTGCAGTAAAATCTAGGGACAAAGCATATTTTTGTCCCTAGTTTCCTTTGTCATTTTCCACTCTGAAGCTGATAAAATGCTTCACTGACTCTTAGATGGTAAATGACCACGATTCCATCCCTCAGCACAATCTACTAGGAATTTTCGTAGCTGTTTGTCTAAAAATCAATTTAATTTCTGTGCCTATGCATCAGTTAGTGCACCCAGTTCCCCTCCAAGCAAAGGGATCTGCCAAAGGCATTCCCTTGGCTGAGGAGGCCTGTGCTATTGAAGTGAAGTTGCATTCAGAATCTAATTTGCTGCTTTTGCTTGTCTTTTTCTTCCTTGCTTTTTGCAGCAACAGAACCGAATGAGGTAAGGACAGCTAAATCATCTCTTTTGATCACTTTGGGGTTCAGCATTGTGGAAAGTGAGGTCAAGACTCCTGTACTCCACCTGTATCTCCATCTGTGCAGGAAAGTCCTCTCAGATCAACAGTGTAACAGAGTGAGAAGTTTCCATCCTTATTCCATTTATTGCTCCACAATGCCCAGAAATAGCTCACATCCCAGGAAGACTTTGCTTTCTCTGGGGTCATAGAGAAAGCTTAAACTTGCTTTTTAGTTATACAAGCCAAGGGAAGTATGGCAATCTCTTTTGCTACAGACATGACCCCCACAGCTGGGTACCACTCCCACAGTTCCCTAGTAGCAGTATGTACCACGGCCTTTCACTGCTGTATTGTGAGGTGATACTGGGAGGACTTCACAGGCGATTTCATCAACCTTGCACTCCTACTAGCAGGAACATAAATAAAGACGGAGGATCTGAAACTTACTCCACACTTCAAATTGCATTTCCCAAGTCTCCTATGCTGACTGCCTTTATGATATCCATATTTGCCAAGATATCAAAGAATAATGTCTACCACACCATGATGCTCCTTTATGCATGGCGTAGTAAAAAAAAGCTCAAGACTGGTGGAAAATACTGTCAACAGTAGCCTGGACACTTCCGATCCTTTGCATGTTATATTATTTAATATTTATGTTATAATATAAAGCGTGAGATAATACTAATGCATTATTCTTGCAGGTTACTACACAAGAGGATATATATGGTATGTATTATTCCAACTAAGTATTTGATAGAATATACAGATTTTTAGCTACCCAGTTACTACAGAAAATAACACATGTATTAACACAAATTAATCTTAAGGATGAAATTTTGAATGAATGAACTCACTATGACATTTCACACAAAGCAGAGTCTCTTGGTTTTGGCCAATTGCTTGGCCTTGCTAAAAACCTCAGCTCTTACTTTTGCTAGAATACCTCTGCTTAGATAATGCCCTGACCTAAGTCACTTCCAAAGGTTACAGAAAATGTAGAGGCCATGTGCTTGTGCTTTTTATTGATGCCAAGACTTATGGCATAATGCTTAGAGTTGGTTGATTCCACTTGTAAAGCCTAGGGGTCCCTGATGTTGGGCTTAGCTGGGGACATCAGTCTGTCCCATGGAATAGGAATGCAGTTCCAATTTTATTGGTTTCAAGGGTTTTTCAAGAGGCCAGCAGGTCCAGCAGCAAGCAGCAGGACTGCTCTCCATCCTTTTTTGCTCCTGGTGTCTTATGTTGGGAGTTTGAGTGTGAACTGTGCATTCAGAAGGAAAACTGTGCTGCGTGCACAGAGGGAGCCATGCAGCCAGTTGTCCACGTGAGCGGGACAATACGGACTTACAAGAGCCAAAGGTCCAGGCCTTAAAATGCCATGGCTGGAGGGGAGAGGGAGGGAGGGAAAGACTGAAAGAGAATGCCTCTTGGGACTGGATTAATGCCAAAATAACCACAGCTGGGAGGTTCCCAAGATTGTGTCACTGAGCAAATATCTACATGACTGAACACCATGCCAGTCCCTGTTTAGGCTAAGTAAGTTTTGCATGCATCACTGTAATCAGGACGCAATCTAAGTGAGCTCCTGGAGACTCACTAGGTTAAAAATCAGGATTCATATTTTCCCTGGGAATGAGAAAGTGATACTCTTGTATTTCTGCACAGAATCTCCATTGCCTACAGAGACTGACTTCGAGGATGAAGTTATTTTTAACAGAATTCTGAAAATTAATGAAGGTAATGCCACCAAAGCCCTGCTTATAATGGGTCTCTCTTGCTTTTTGGGGGTGTTGTGGGAGGTACAATGTCTTATTACAATCTGTATAGATATTTTCCCCATCTTACACACCATGATGTAAGAGATGCCCAGACACAGGCCACTGGGACTACTGTGTGACACTATCTATAGTGTCAATACTGAAGATGATACAAGGTGTGGAGGCAACAGAACTATCCAGGTAACTTCTTCAGCTTTAGCTCTCAACATATTTGTCATTCTTTGGACATAAAAAGGGAACTTGGATATTTGGATCCTTTATTATTTAACTTCCTTTTTCATTCAGTCATCCTATGGCTTTGTAGTACATACTCCTAGATAAGCTATGGTCAGTTCCATGCTCCCTGCTCCAGACTTCCTGTCCCTTGATTCTTCCAAACATTCCCCGTTCTATCAGCTTGTCTTTCTCACATTTTCCCCTTCAGCAACCATTCAAGGAGCTTTACTACTATCTGTAGAAATGGACACCAAACATTCCTACAGTTTTCTCTAGACAACACTCACTTTTCTTTTTGATTTGCTTGCCCTCTTGGGTTTCCTTATTGGCACCTCCTGCCTTTGCCCAACACCTTTCCTGGGCAGACATTTGATGCCATTCATTCAGTGTAACATGATGGATGATAAAATATTATCAAAGTACAGCATTGCTCTCACTATTGCAACTGCTTTCAGTCATTCCCTGTCTTGCCTCAACCTCATCTAACAGAGCTAGAGCTTCCCACCTCTCCTCTTAGCTAAGGACACAGCAGCAAAGGTAGGGAAGCAGATAATGTCCATCTAGCCCAATAGTTCACTTCTCATTCTAGCCAGGAGCAGATGCTTAGGGAAAAATAGAAAAGGAGGATGAGTAGAGAGTGACACTTTTCCAAGTGTGCTTAGCAAATGTCCAGCAATCTATGGCTCAGATATTTCCACCCTGTCTCTCCCACCACAGAGAGCTCTCAGTACTTGCAAGAAGGTGACATAGTTCCACAAAGGAGTCGCAGTGCCATCAACTGTCGCCATTGCCATTGGCCCCAGTCCAGTGATGGGATTGTTCGTGTTCCCTATGTCTTGGATCCTACTTATGGTGGGTGTAAATTTCGATTTTTTTTTTTAATGGATTTTATCAATGAACTTCAGGTAGAAAACTACTTCTAGTGGCCATACAGTTGATTAAATCAATTCTAAGGATTTACTTGTGCTGTGCAAGCACAGATGAATTGTAAATTACAAAGACCTGAAAGGAAAAAGAAAATTATCTTCTTAATCAAGAAATAACTTCCTTGAGAAGTTTGCATGCATAATATTTTGAGTCTAGTGTCTTGCAGACAGGAATGGTACCTGCCAGAATACCTGCCTTTATAAGGTTCATGCCTATTGCTGTGTGGTTTCAATAGCCTGCTTTTCATTAGCAAAATAGCTTCCCATAGCTGTCTCCCAGGTGTCCAATCAGAAGATACATCAACAGTCAGCACTATAATTTAAAATAAGTAGTTGAGAAGAAAAGGCTCTCACTTGAATCTATTTGGACAAATATCTGGATAAAGAGGATCTTGTGCCAGGCTATTAATATCTTAAATGAAATTCATTACTGAGCAAAAAGCATCTGCCCATTGTCCTTATGTGACCCCCAAAATTAACCCTTTCTTCTCCAGAGGAGAGCCACATAAAGGGGATTCATGATGCCATGGCAGAATTTGAAACACTGACTTGTATTCATTTTGTGAAGCGCAAGACAGAACGTGACTACCTCAACATTAAATCAGCTGATGGGTGAGTTGAACGATAAATTAACAAATTATTTCTACACTGTTTTTCAACTCTTCACTACACTGATTCTGTGTGACCATAGAGAGGAAAGAGGAACAGATTTAGAGAAGAAACTTTGTCTTATCACAGTGCCCAGAACTTGCTGGTGCAAGGACTCAGCAGTTACATCAGGGACTCACCAAAGACACTGAAGTGATGCAGACGATGGGAAAGCACCATTAAGGTGGAAAGAATATCTAAGCTCATGTTTTCCATGTGGTATAATTCGCACTTGAGCATGACATATAACATTACTGTAGGTCTTATTTGCACATGCAAATCCAATTTCAACTTATGAAATAAACAGTCCTGTGAATCACACAGTTGGCTGTCAATGTCAGAATTAAAGCCTATGAGAGAACTGTCCAAGACCCATTAGCTTGAAAGTGCTATTCATCTTAGCTCCATCTCTGATAAAGTGTTCAGTATTTTGGAAAAAAATTATTTCTTTTGGAAAAAGTTATTTCTCAGGACTTGAAGTCACTGTGTACAGAAATGCAGGAGCCCCCGTGCTCAATGAAGGTCTTCCAGGAAGCTTTAGTGATGATCATACTGTTTGTTGTTTTCTATTCCATGGTCAGTTTTGCCCTTCTGAAGACTGATTTTCACAGTGGACAGGAAGGAATCCTTCCACTCTCACAAGCAAAGTTCTCTGTACTGTCTCTTTGCCTGCCTGCCAATAAAAATCCAATAAGTCTTCTGTTGGTGTTCAATGCCTCTCTCAGATGCTGGTCCAACTATGGGAAAGTAGGAGGTGGACAGACTGTCTCTGTGATGAAAGGAGGCTGCATGTGGAAAGGAATAATTCAACATGAACTGGACCATGCTCTGGGCTTTTTGCATGAACATTCTCGAAGTGACAGGGATAAACATGTAAAGATCATGTGGGAGTACATCAGTCCAAGTAAGTACCTTTGACTCCTCAATTTAGAAAGTGGTATAGATTCCCAGCTCTTCCTTCTTCCCTGAAGGCAGTAGGTAGGAAGCATACTCTAAGTACAATGTCATATATTACAGCTGACAGACAAGACTTCAAGAAATTTGAAAACTCCAATAACCTGGGTCTTCCATATGACTATTCCTCAGTAATGCACTATGGCCCGTAAGTAGCAGCATGGCATTGCTTTTGTTGGAACTCAAATCTTACATTAGAATTAGTTTCTGTAGTAACTTTCCTCTAACTACCAGTTTCCCCATTTCCCCTTCTGAGAAAAACACTGTGAGTCAGTTCAGACAAGCCACTCCCTAAGATTAATTCATTATCCTTTAGCTTTCCATTAAGGAGCCATTCACAGCTGAGCTTGGGAGCAAAGAAGGGCATCTTGAGATTGACTGTTCTTTCTGTTGAACGTCTTAATCAAACCTACTTGAACAGTACTGTTAGTCACAACAACTTGTGTACAATTCTTGTTCTCCCTCCAAAGCATGCCATTAAATACTGAAAGAAGTAATTGTACTTAGCATAATTTCTCATGGGTATTCTTTTTTTTTTTTTTTTCAGATACACATTCACTAATACCACTGGGAAAGCAACTATTGTACCAATTCCTGATGGATCAATACATATTGGACAGAGGCAGGGACTGAGCAACTTGGATGTGGCCAAAATCAACAAACTTTACAATTGCAGTTAGTATCTCAAAGCCACACTTTCATCTACTCAGATCCTTCACAGGGATGTTTGGGCACACTGCAGAGGCAGCAGTTTCTCATCAAAGACTGTGAGACTATTCTTCTAAATTCATGGCAGCCATTAGGGTCACTCTGGGAGAGAATGCAAAGGTGCAGCTGGAGGCACATTGTGATTTGTGAGAAAATGCTTTCTGCTTCTATATGGAATCAGATACATTCACTATTGGCATAAGTGGCTGCTATGCAAATGGCCTAACGGCATACCACGTTGTATGCTTCACTGGAGTAATTTGGTTTCTTACAGCTGAGGAGACAACTATAAACCCCACGAAGAACCAGGCATCTCTGTTCCTCATTGCACTTTGTATTTAAGATCTGAGCCAAACAGTTGTAGGCTCCTCTGAACTGTGACAATTTCATAATGCCTTGTCCAATTTTCAAATGTTTAAGCTGTCATTCTAAATTAGTATGTATTTTTAACTCTTTAATTTTAACCTCTGCTAGAAGAAATTCTCCCATACAATCGGATAAATTTATTCAGTCAAAGGGAAAAACCATGATGAATAAAGTATTACCCCTTGCACAAAGGAAAGCCCAAGTTCTCCTCCTAAGTTTAGAATTCAAGCATTGCGGAGACATCATGTTTGTGCTTGACTCTTCTAACATCACCTGACCTCATCTCAGTGGAAAACAATGTCACCCACTGCAGTGAATTGAAACCTCTCACATTCTTTATAAGAGGTGCAGAAAGAGGTCCCTTGCTAAACTATGGAGCTGATCAACAAAAGCTAATGTTTTTTCCAAGCACCACGATCCTTTCCATTTTGATATTTGTGCATTATTTGAAAATCAGGTCAACATGATTCCTTATTTTAATCAAGACATATCAGTACTCTGAAATGAATGCTGGCAGATCAGAAAATCGAGACCAGTCCATTCTGGAGGGATTGTAATTGTAAATGAGTGGAAGCTTCTGCAAGCGTGGTTGCTGAAGCAAATGTTTCTTTCTCAGGTCGCTGCAGCACTATTCTTGATACAGCATCTGGGTCACTGAGTTCTGCCAACCACCCAAGAAATTACTCAGACAACACCAACTGTGTCTGGCTCATCCGAACCCGATCCAGAAAGGTAATCACAGGTTAGCAGTGGTCTTGGAATATGGCTGCACTTACTTCTTTCTATGTTAAACATTTTGCGCTTTGACTGCATACCAGTTGCCAGGTAAGATCATTTCAATGGGAGAGATTTCAGAGAAGTCTCTACTTCTTCTTCATGTCCTTAAGCCAGGTATGGGCAAAGACAACTGCAGAGTTGTGATTTTGAAAAACCTCCATATGTTGGACTTCAGGTTTGCAAAATCAAGACAAAGCAATCTGAGCAAGGGAGCATTCAGTCACAGGCCCATTTGATCTGAAGCCTGCAACTTCAGGGGATGAGAGGCAAGGATGGGTAAGCAGGTCCAGTTCGGGCTTGGCTACAGCTTAGATTCTAAGGGACGCTCCATGGAAGAAGTCACATACACATATATTAAAAACTGGTTTTTTCTTCCCTTCCAGATTTCCCTGCACTTTCAAGCCTTTGAGCTGCAGACAACCAGAGGCTGTCAGAGTGATTATGTTAAAGTTTATGATGGATCCAGCAAATCTTCTGCAGTTCTAATGGACAAGACTTGTGGATCAAAGATACCCAATGATGTAGTTGCTTCTAGTAGTCTTATGCTCATAGAGTTCATCACAGATGGTGCTGATACAGCTTCTGGTTTCCAAGCCACCTTTACTTCTGGTAGGTCTCAGAACAAGGAGAATGGCAAAGAAAAACAATCTGTGTCAAATCAACCTTCCTTTTCAGAGTGGAAAAAACATGGTTTGAGGAATTGCTCTCTACAAGAGACATCACTTCCTATTTTGCTTTTGATGTAATGGATCAGTCCTACACTGATACCATTTATTAATTCAGGCAGATGGGGCCATGCTCAGGACAGATTGTGTATGCCAGGTGATTCACTGTTTGCCTTGCCTCTTAGATACATGCCATTCCAAAGCATGAGCCTTAAGGGTAACATCCATTTAATGTTACTGCTAGTGTTACTAGCACAGCAGAAAGAGAATAAAACATAATGCAGTATTTAAAGACATTGCTTCTCTGAAAAAGATGCAGTTTTTAATCACACAGTTCAGAGGGTGAGACAGATCTATGGTGAACCAGGTCACCCAGCTCTATGGCAAGAAGAGAGGCAGTATTTCCATGGTCAGGATCCCTGGAATGCATCCACCAAACCCACATTTGCTTCTGTCCCATTTAATTAAGAACTAAGGCCACAACTACACAATTAAGTTACCACAGGCTTCCAAGTTAACGTGTATCAGCTGGAATAAAGAAATGCCTGTGTGCGTATCTGTAGCCTGCAACAACTGTACTGTAGTGCAGCTTGCCTTACTTAGTATGAAAGAAAGCTCAGCTGTGTCATGACCTTGTGTTTGCCATGAGATAAGACCAAGCAGACAAGGTTTGCATAAATCCACTGAAATGCAGAAACTGAACTGTATACCAAAAGCAAAACAGCAATTTTGCATTGTCTTTATGTAGTATCTATTTCTGTCCATTGTAGCTACAGAGGAAAGAAGAATAAGAAAACTCCCCATGTCACTTTGATGTATCAACAACTATAAAGCAATCCTAGTTGTCAGATAAAATGTGATTTAACATTTACATATTTTAGAGATACTACAGCTTGTTCAGAGAGCTCTGAAAGCTAAATATTCTCTCATTTCATTTACAGTGAGGACCCAAAGACAACCTAACATCCACAACTGACTTAATGAAGAAGAACCTATTCTGTGAATATTGAAATTATGTGTTTCCTACTTTGCTCCTTTCCTGGCTTGGATCAGTATGAAATTTAATTCTATTAAGAATCAAATTTTTCATCTTCCTGAGAAAGTTTATTCCCCAAGCCATATAAATGTATGAATTCTATACATCTGGTGTGCTCCTCCTTTTGTCTGCACAGTTAAGTTATTACATCTTGCTATTTAACAATTGAATAAAAAGCTTCATTTAAAAAAAAAAAAAAGTTTTTATTTCTGTTTTCCAGTAGTCCCTTCCAGCCACACACACTATCAATATGGTCTTACTTCTTAGCCCACTTCATTCAGGCACAGGGCTATCTCTTATGTATACCACTGACATCATCATAGGTTTAGGTAGTCGGCCGAAGAGATCAGCTCCAAAGTTTACAAACTCATTTTATGATCTTCAAAATGTTGAGCATGAAAAGGTCTTAGAAACAAACTCTTTATCCAGCCTAAGATTCGAGCTTCCAAAAATGACATCTCCCTTAACAAACCTGTTATATGCTTAAATCACAAGAAAGATGGACAAGACAACACTGTTGCCAGTAAAAGACTGGTACTTCTGGTTGCAGTTTTCCTTGTACAGTTCTGGTAGGCAGGGGACAGCTAACGGTGCTTGTTTACGGACAAGCCATTTTTAGTCCACAGATATGGTCCTATCAAAGGACAAGAGGTAGACTAGATAATGCTGCCAGAATTCATGCACATATTCCGTTCTTCAGGGAAGAAACTTTTTGTCAGGCAAGAAGCTAAACTCTCCTCTTCTGATCTCATAAGGAGCACAGAGAGGTGCAATGAGGTGGAGCTCCTGAAGAGTTCATTTTATAGCCTTTGCCTGCAATCACACTTTTAAAATGGCATCCTCTTGACCAAGTAAAGACTGTAACAGAGCTGAGAACAACATAGGCTGCTATTTTACTCTTGTGGCATAGACAGTTAAACATATGACTAACCTGGGTATTTAATACTTGTATGTTTAGGTCTGAAAAAAGCAAGTACTTTTCCTGTAAGTTCTTACTCTGTAACACTAGGAACCCTGGAATTTTTCTCACAGAAACATATTTCCAGAAAAGAACAGTGGGAAATAAACTTGAATCTCAGAGAAAAACGTATACAGCAAATGACAAATTATTAATTTCTTTTCTTTTGTTAAAGGAGGTACCAAAAGGGCTTAATTTGCAAGAATTTGCTCGAAACTCTGTCTGTGTTTATACTATTTGATGAATAATCGGTCAATTCTTGATGATAGAGAAACTTTAATTTCATTGAAGATTGCTTCTTTATACACAGTGGCTGTGCAAATGCCTCTGAACACAGCAATTTTGAGTTCACTTTAGAAGAGACATTTCTTCAGTTCTTCAGACGCTGCAAGATGGGTTCAACTTCTGATATGTTGTTCTAGTTCCTCTCAGCAGTCAAGTGTTGCTATTTCAGCATAAAAGGAGTAGTCCTCTGAATTATTGTTAAAAATGCAGTTCTAGAGAAAAATATTTGACAGTTGTGATTCCTAAGCCCCTACAAGACAAAATGGAGGAAATAATACTGCAAAGCCAGAATCTACTGGTCGATCAGTGAGGACCAATATCCTAGCTGCTTTTTTTGGAGAGGAATTTCAGGTAGGATTAAAGTGTTCCACTGGGCGATGAAAAGGCAGTTTCAGGTGATTTAGGTTCTTATGCTTGAAGGAGGGATAGTGATTTCAGTTGATGAGCTTTGTGGAAAAGAGCTCTGAAATACTGTTGGCAATGGCCACAAATTTAATGAAGCTGTATCACCTGTGTACTGCTAAAATAATTACGAGGTTTTCTTTTTAAGGGAAGTTAATCTGTGTTAAGAAAAAACAAACGCAGTGGACGTTAAGACCCTGTGGTTTCCCCTTCTCATTCCACTGGAAGAGGAGTGCCAAGAGGCACTGCCAAGAGGCAGCCAACAGAGTCCAGGCCCACATGGGGTTGGTCTGATCCCTGTTGCACAGGACAGGGGTAAAGCTGATCACAAAGGCTGAGCCAAGGTCCAGCCTGAGCCTGTGACCACTCACTTGCCCCAGGGCAACTCTCCACAGACACCAGCAGCTTCGGATGTTGTGAGCAGCCCCGGACAGTCATGGATTCCACCTAACCTGGCTTCCTGGCCAGCAGCTGGAGTGTACGGGGGACAGCAGTGCTAGGCAGCCTGTCTGTCTGTGTCTGGAAACGCTGTTCTAGCCTAAGGAGTTTCACATCCCCTTGTTGTGACCATAAATGTCCCCCATCCCAATTTCAACCTGAGGGTAGATGCCCCAGTTCAGAGGGATGGTATCTCCACCTATTGCCCTATAGCACGTGTGTTACCTTTCTCTCATGTAGATGGGGGTTTCTCTCCGGCTCTAGGGACATGCACAGGCTACAGACAGGGCATCAGGACTACTGTTGAGTGTCTCAGCCTAGGAATGGCTTCATGAGGCTACTACTGAGTGGGTCCAGTTATGGTTCCAAACATTCATTATCAGATACACATGCACGGCTATGTCTGTGTCCTCTTCCTCATCCTTGATTATCTCCAGAAGAAACATCAGATAATGCAGCAACATCATCTTCAGGGACACCATCTCGCTGGAGAAAATTACTCTTGGGCAAGTGAGTATTTCAGTAGGGAGAGCAGTGTCACAAATCACAGCTGGGATCGTCCCAGACCCATACCCAGGCATGTGTACCGTCTCCTCTGGGACAGTAGTGGGCATCTCCGACTGCTGGGCAAGTGAGTACTTCAGTAGGGAGAGCAGTGTCACAAATCACAGCTGGGATCGTCCCAGACCCATACCCAGGCATGTGTACCGTCTCCTCTGGGACAGTAGTGGGCATCTCCCTCAAGCAGTCCTAGTCTGGAAGATATTTCAGCAGAACAGAGCACCAGGCATATTGTGAGGCTCCCCTGCAGGTTTCTACTTCTGGGGTGCTGCCCCAGAGGGGTGAAGCTGTGATTTTTGCTTCTGGATCAAATCCACTTTGGGCATATGGAGACCTTCACATATACAAAGCCTCTGAGGGATGTGGCAGAACATCTCTTTTAGGACACCAGCTCTTCCCCCAACCTACATCCATAGCAATCCAGCCAGGCCAGTCCTTGCAGAGAGATTCTTAACAGAAATACGAAGATTGGCAGGAATGCTGTAGGGGTGGAAAAGCGCACGTGTGAGAAAGCACTGGCAGAAGCAGCCGAACAAGGGTTACAAGAACAGCCTGTATTGATAACAAAGGGACATCATTCCCATGACACTGCACCCAGGAGGATCATGGAGGAATGCGTTGTTTATGGCATGACCACGGGGTCTATGCTCCATTCAGGCAACAGCACAGACGACTTGTCAGTGGAAGATCCTGCAATCACATACCAGCAAGTTTGCAGCAACTAAATGTGCCGTTCCTTTTTCCTATTAGCCCAGCAGGAAAACAGACATATCCTTCCAGCAACGACAAACCGGTTGTTTGACCATGAGAGCCTCTTCTATGGGGAGGCACAAGGCTGTAATTCCCATGCTTACTTCAGTGATGGCTCCCCGTCATGGTCTCAACCCTTCCTCACCAGGCACTCTGCAGACGTGGGACAGTTACAGCGTCGCCGTGAACCCCGGCCCCCCACTGGGGTCTTTGTGTTCAGAGCCCGGAGGCCCCGCCGCCTGCCCGGGCCGTGCACCGTCCTGCCACGCTGTCCACGCTGGTAGTGACAATGCAGGGAGCGTGGGATCCCTTACCTGCACCCTCTGCTGCCTTCCGTCCTGGAGCTCTTCGCCCCCCTCACTGCCCGCCCTTCCTCACCCCTCACTCACCCTCCCTCCCACCGTGGGGTCTCCGTAGGGCGGGGAGACGCGTGTGCTAGCAGCAGGAAGCACAGGCAGGCGTCCAGGCAGGGGAGCTGGTGCCCCAAGGCGGCACGCAGACGCAGGTGGGGCTGGCCTGGGTGCGAGGCCTGACAGGAGCAGCAGAGGTTCCTTTGAGCCCCGCTGCCACCGGACGCAGAGCTGCGTTCAGATCAGGCCTTGAGCACGTGCGGGACGCCCCGAAGCAGAGGCGTCAGCCGCAGCCAGCTTCCCCCTGCCCTCCCTGCAGCAGCAGCAGGGGAATGTCAGCAGCGCTATCGGCAGCTTTACTTCCCATTCAGTTGTTTAGGCCGAAGTCTTCACTAACTTATTAGGCTTTTTTTTTTTCCCCAGGCAACTGTTTTCTGTGGAAAGTGTTAGCTTTTTGGAAGCCAACCTTTCTTAACCGGCTGCCACTTGGGTTAAGACACTGTGCTTGTAGGGGAAGATTGAAATACTGCTTTGTGGAAATGTAGTGCAGTGCTCTACACCTTAGCATCAATATGCAGACTATTTCTGAAAAAAAAAAAAAAAAAAAAACCAAAAACCCAAACAAACTAAAAAAAAAACCACCAACCAACCAACCAACCAACCAAAAAAAGTTCTGTATTGTAGATCAAATGCTAATCTTTCGATAAAACTTTTAAACGTAGCTTAACTACAAAAGAAAAACCACTATTCTAAATCTATCAAACTGCCCAAGGGATAAAAAAGTTCTGTAAACAGCTGTGGTATGGAGCACTAAATAAAAAGAGAACTGGAACAATCTGGATTTCATAGCAAAAATGAAAATCACTTCTACATATATAGATTATATTTTCATTTGAGGTTATACTCCACTTTCTCTGTAATTGCATTTTTCTCCCCTTGAATTTTTCTCTTTGGTACATACTGATGCATGTGCTGGTGACATATCTGAAAGATTTTTAGCCATCAAGGAGAGGTTCTTCCGTTGACTCACAGGCTTCCTGTGTTGAGAAGGAAAATTTCTTTACAAATATCTTTCTCATTATTATTTTATATGAAGGATAACTTTTTTCTTTTCTTTTGTATGCTCAAAAGAAAAAAAAAAGTGCAAACAAGCACAACCTTCCCCTTCCTCTTCCAGTTCTAGCACATACAGTCATTCGTAGCAGCTATCCTGTACCTCATTCTAGCTTCAAAGAAATCAGTATCATCCTCTACCAGGAGAATCTAGGAAAATAATTACAGCTCAAAGCACATTCTGAAGTTCATTAAAAGATAGAGTCACCCCATGTCCTTAATGAGTACTTGTCCTTTTAAATGCGTGATAGACATAAAAATGAGAGACCTGACAATGGAAATGAAAATAAAACATGAGAGACCAGACAATGGAAATGAAAATAAAACATTTTTATTTGGCATTAATGGGCAAACTAGATGTTGCCTGAATTTGCCTGTTTTATATCTCTGTCAGGAAAATGGGAAAGACAGCATTAGAAGGAATACTCTTTTCTTGGGTTTTTTTTTTTCATTTTAATTATCATGATTTCTTTGCTTATACTTTAAGAAATCCTAGACATTTTATTCCTCTTATTCTTAGTTCATTTCAGCTTTGATGATATGAGACAGAACCATTTAATTTGGCATAACATACTGCAGATTATACATTAGTCAGAATTTTTGAGTGCCTATTGTTCCTGAATTCTCATGTAGTAAGGAAGCTTTGCCTGTATGCTTAACATCTGGAAACATTGACAACTAGTATTACGTGACCAGCAAGTGCTCTAATCCACAGGCAATCCATGAATTACAGCTGACAAGTGTTATATTAGGGTAAATTTCATTTTTATTTATAAACTCTTGGAGCAAGCATGCAGAAAGTCATACATTTTGAAGTGACTGACCTAATTCCACTGTATTTTTCATATATCACATTTACTGTATAATTATAGTACCTTGACTAAACTGTGGCCCAGTGCTCAAAAGGCAATTCCAGTGAAGTGAACGATGACAATAACAATAACAATAACAACAACAACAACAACAATAATAATAATAATCCTTTTCCTTCAAATGGCTTCTCAAAAAGCTGTAAATATGAAACAGCCATTCTGCATAGAAAAAAATTGTTCTGGAGAAGTGTTTATTCTTTTTTAATAACTTGAAAATTTGGTTTCCTGAATATTAGCAGTGGATAAAACATAAAATCCTTTTTCTGGCTTTTTAGGGGACCGCATAGTCGCCTAAAGGAGAGGATAATAGGAGGAATATAGAGTAATGCACACATTCAAAATGTCATCTTAAACAATAAAATTGTATAAAGCGTTACTTAAGAGAGAGACTAACACTATATATAAATAGATAGCTATTTGCTTTAGACAAATAGAAGCAAAGGTAGAAAGTAAAAACTAACCAACTACAGGTATGCCAATCAATAAGCAAGCAAGACTCCCACACTCATGGCCACTTATGCAAAAACCCACTTATCTGGGTTTTAGGACAAACCTAAGAATAGTCATCATTCCAAAAGCTTCCTAACCCCAAATATTCCAGCCTGTTTCACGCTCTCCTCCTTTTTCTTCTTTCTTTACATCTCCCACACCCATCGCTCCAGACTTCATATCAGCTCTCCTTCCCGCAGATGTCTGCCAGCAAGACCGAAAGGAGAAATCCCTCACCCACCCCCAAAAAAAGCCCCCCCAAGCAGCAAAAACCAGAAGGGTTTTAGATGCTGCTGTCCTGCAGCCGTTTCCTCAGAGGCTGCACGCCGACCACTCCTTCACACCCAACCCCACCAGCTGTTCTCCGCCTCAGGCAGTCCCACTCACACACCCCAAACTTGGGCCGAGCCAGAGGAGGAGGCAGCTGGGACAACCGTAGGTTGACTGCCGTGGTCAGCCCCTGTGGTTCACCACAAGGATGGCACCGCACGCTCGCTGCCCGCGGTCCGTCAAATCCTCTCCCGGCACCATCTTGTCAGGAGATGTGAGCGACAGCCGCGAGGGGCATGAAGGTGGGCGAGGGGGACCCCTTGAAGGTTTAGGGAGCCAAAGTTTCAAGGTAAAACAATGGATTTTAAAAAATTCATTTATTCTAGTGAGAGTTTCAGTCTAAGAGCCAGGTTTTTGACTAGTCGTTCAGCCTCTCTCAGCTGGATCGCCTAAGGTGTTCTGCAGGTCTCCAAGTGAGGTGGTCGTGTTTCACAGTGGTACTCCATGCTTGAGAACTCCCGATTCTTAGCAAACCTTTATTTCCATTTATGGGATTCAGACTTTGAAATACAAATGTCAATCACTTTGATGGTTGTTACTGGAGCCAGCAGCCTTGGTCATTTCCTTTCTCCGAGTATGTCAGTTATGTACAGGTCAGAGTTTTCATATGCAGAGGTAGAAATAGCTGTATCAAGTAAGAACTCTTAAAGCCACTTTGGAAATCCCAGCTGAAAAATGTCTGTCCTGGTTAGTGTCATAGAAACAATGCTCCTCCTCTCTTGCAGAAAATGGCCAACTCCTCCACTGGAAAATCCTCTTGTGGTTTTCCAACTCTTTTGTTCAAGTTTATACACTATGAAGATAACACAAACAAGTGTATATATGCCAGCAAGTTCTAATCCCAGGCTTTCACATTTGACTACTGAATGTGTTTACTTGAGGCGATAGTATTTAGGATGATGTTTAAGGCTCGTTTCTGCTCTAGCTGTTTGGGTGGTTTTTTTATTAAATGTTAACTTGCGCATTCTTTAAGGTTCTGATTCAGCATCAACATGGAGATAGAAACTTTTACACTGGATCAGCTCCCTGAGCTGGTTCTGAAGTCAGCAGAGTGTTGCCTTGTGCTGCCGAAAGGCAAGGACTGACAGTCAGCAGTGATAATAAGACTGGATGGACAGGGGCCTCACCTGACTGAGTCCACACCCACCGTACCTGGATGAGACAAGCAGGACAGACCCAGAAATTGTGGCCAAGCTCCACCAAGACCCCATGACATCAGGCAGGGTGACGGTGATGAGGCAGTTCCATAATCAAGCCAGGAATGCAAGGCAGCAAATCAGGATCAAGTATGGTAGCCACAACCAGGGTCAGACACAGCCCAGTTATCACCAGGCAAGTTCATAGTGATAAGATATGTCCAAGGTCAAGTCAGGAAATCAGTCCACAGGTCAGGATAAATAGGGTCCATGGCCAAGTAGAGGCACAGTTGTGACTGCACTGGAGACATGCACCTACCATGTAGCTTAACCAAAGACTGAAGGTGTTGGTCTGAGCTTAAATGAGGTTCCTAGGCCTATGAGCAGCAGGTTTGGAAGGAGATCCCAGGTCATACTGATCAGGGCAATTAAAGTCTATTAGTGCATTCAGGGACCTGAGAGCAAGAAATAAATGGTTTTGGGGATGTTGCTGTTCCTTAGGTAGCAGGGAGATTTAGGATAGGCTTAGGATGGTTCTGCATCTGGCTCTTAAGGTAACCAGACAGCAAGTACCACAGAGATTCATGAACATGGAACTGCTAAACCACCTGAAAAATAAAAACTCTTAAAATTTAGGAGAATTCTTAGATAGCTGTTTGATTAATTATAATGCTTTCAATTTCTCTCAAACTTCAGTCTGAATTACAGGCGAGAGCTGTGAGGTTTTGTTTTAGGCAGTAACTATATGATAGAAGTAATTTTTTATGACAGCTGAGTGCTATACCTGTACTGAGTTAATGTGTGAACATCAACATGTCCTTGTCCTGCTGGCATTTTGTGTACCTATCAATCTTACTTGTTTTGACTCTTGTATGTCAAGCCACTTGATGGAAGAAGCATTTGCTTTTCTTTCCAGTTCTTTGCCTTGATGCATCTACATGATGTCTACTTCTGTTATACAGTTGTCTTCTAGAGCATCTTTTCTGATGCTTTTAATCTATAGCTATTTCCTTTTGCATCATTGTGTTATGGGATTGTAATGATTGAATCTAGTCATACTTGCCTGTGCATAATCTATTTAAATTGGAAGAAATATAATTGGAGAGAACATGTACACAGGGAGATTCATGTTTATAATTATTTTCTGTTGACTTTTAAGCTTCCATTTGCAATATACTTAATTGTTCTTCTTGTATATGGCAATCTTGCAGAAGCTTCTCTATTTGGTTTAGGCAAAAGGAGTTATTAATCTTACGCATTTTAGGAAGATGCATGATCACCTTATTATGGAAATTCAGAAATAATTTTCTAGCAGAAAACAGTGGAAAACTGGCTCAAAGCCCTCAGCTTCTAAATCTTCATGGTTCTCTATTGTCTTATACTTTGCCTTCACTACCTTGTATTGATCCACCTGTCAAATGTACATATGAATGTTGCTAATTAGATTTCCTAACATATTTAGATGTAATTTATCACATTTCTAAATTACTACTTAAAGTAAAATGGGATGAAGATGTAGGCCTGTGGAGTAGAAGAATTAAGTTGAGGGTAGCTGGTGGACCTGCCTTGTGTAAACCCATATTCAACACTGCACTTTGACTGCAAACTCAGGATTATATTATGTAAAAAGATTAAGAGGGGAAGCTGTTTACATGAAGACGCAGAACTATATGAGACCCCAAGACTTGAATCACGTAAGGTATTACAGGTTAGGTTTGAGATGTGTTATTAGAATCTGAAATACGACTCCTTCACAGGAATTGCAATGTAGAATGCCCAAAAGTGAGAAAGAATGGATGCTGTGGTCACATTTAAACTTCCAAATGCAATCCTTTCAAACTCTTGGAACTAAAATACCTGTTGGTAGAAATGCAGATATGCAAGAGAGCTTAAAATACACCTTTCTGAATGAAACCTAGTTTTAGTTTTCACCGGCAGTAAAATCATTGCTATATTTTAAAAACAAAATAAGTAGGCCATTAAATTCAATCTATTTTTAATCCTGCCTCTTTTCACAGTAGTTGGCAAGATATTTTGACAGCTGTAACAATAAGCGTGTTTAATACAATAAGATTCAGGGTCCTTTTTGACTTGATTCCAGAAGGTGACTTTATTATTATTTTTAGCCAAAATATGTGCAATTTTTACCACAGATCTGGAATTATTTTTTGTACCTGAGTAATACACAGATCTCAGCTGATGGGCCACACTCCAGTTCAAAGCGTTCCAGAGACTGTAATTCTGTGTATGTTGGATATGTGCACGATACACTAAATAACTTTGGGGAATGGATACACAGTGTTGTTTGTTTTAAGGGGAAATGTTTATAAAATATAATGCAAATGAAAGAGGAGTAACAGCCTATTTAAACTCACCGATATTACCCCAAAATCTTTTATGTTATAGTCTGCATATTAAAATAAAACTACCAGTGAATACCTTTGCAAAACTAAATGTATCCTTAGTTTGCTCAGGTCTGATTCTGTTTCTACCAGTTTTTGTTTGGGTGGCCTACATCTAGTTTTCACACAATAAAGAGTCTTACCCCAACTGTCCTGTGAGAAAATCTACTTCAATAATGATAATAGTCTTCAGCTGGTTTTCAAAACAGAAAAACCAGCCCCTTCTTTGCAGGATAGACAATTCTTCTCTCTCTAGAATACTATTTAGGACAGAGCTATCCCAGTGTGGTAGTAATGGATTTTAGTCAACTGTGTAAAACGTGGCTTATAAGTTACATCAATTTTAAAATCTGCACATGTTTCCATTTAAATCAATTGTACAATGACATGTTGATACTCAGTTCCATGAAACTTTTTGTTACTCTTGTTAATCTAGTCAGTAATCACAAAATAAGGGGCTATTTCTGATGGTTAATATATTCAGTACATTTCTTCTGTTCACAAAATGCTCGGAACATTGTCACATAACTTTATTGCCCGAGTTTGTAAATTTATTTGGAAAATGCTTTCCCTGTGTGAATATTTTATGTACAATTTGGTGTGGATATTCATGATTCAAATTATAGCATTAATTCAGTGCCTAAGTAGGACGGTGTCTAAGTAGGACTGTGCCTAAGTAGTACAGTTTCTGCATTGTAATTGTGACTTGTGCAGCTTACCCAGGCATTTCTCATTTAGAATATAAAGTGTGAATAATCACATTCAAACAGATATTTTTAATAACTGGGACTATTTAAGTTTTCACATTTATATTTATTTTTGCAAGTTAAATTGAGGCTTGTTTTTTTTTAATTTTAATGAATATTAGTGGATTTTTCTCCATTGCTTACTCAGCTCTAATAATTGCATTTTGCTGACCTAGATTTTCCCTGCAGTTTCAGTTGAGTACAGCCTTCTCCCTTCACTTCATCTTCTAGACTATTTTGAAAAGTTCCTAATGGGCTGGGAAGGATTTGTCACACTACACTGCAGGTATTTCATTCCAGTGAAATCTGTTTATCCATTGAAGCCCGTTGAGATACTTTGATGAAAGGTACCCCAAGAGGTAAGAATTCTTCCATACACTTTCTGAAGATGGCAGTCAACCTCTCTTTAACTTGGGAATGTATTGCTTAAAATTAGGCATTTATGCATGTGTTTATATGGTTGAAGAGAAATAATTTTTTAAAGCGTTAGATTGTCTTCTGGTTCCTTTAAAATCAGTGACAGTTACATACATACTTAACACTTACTAAAATAAATGCAAATTCAAGTTGTGATATTTAGGCATTTAACTCTAGCATGACTGTGTCTTTCTTTCTCTAGCTGTAAATTCCACATTTCATTCATTACAATGTGCTGTGAGGCTTAAGTAGTTGTTCATAGAGTGCTTTGAGATAATAAAGACAAAGATAGCTACAGAAGTGCAAAGCAAATTCGGTAAATATTGACGATGGGCAGAAGCTGTATTATCTACAGTAATAAATTTTCACATTTTTTAAATAAGCTTTAGTTAAATCTACAGATTGCTAATGTCTGAAAACACATTTATTTTTGATGGTTATAGGTGGGAAATACAGGATATCAGGGAAGGCTTTTCACTGAAGATGTGGCTTCCTAGGCAATTGAATTCTTCACTGCTGGACAGCATTGGTAGTTTAATCTGTTTCTGTGCAATGCAGAAACCCACCCAGCCATTCTGTGATTCTGTGGTGTAGGGGAGGGAGCAGCACATTGAAACAGGGAAAAAACCTGGTGGTTGTACTTTAAATGGAAGGTGTAGTGGAAGCATAATTGGGAGGGAGAGAGAGTTTGGCAGTTGAGGAAGGCCTAAAGTATCTCAGGACACAGAATAGTGTCCAGGAACTGAAAATTAATTTTCTTTCTGTGTAATATGATGTGGAGTCATTGATTATTTCACATTGGACATTTTGACAGCAAAAGCATCCACGAGTCTTATCAGCACTGTTGTAGAGTAGCTAAATGCCTTTTCTATCCTTGATCAAAATATCTTCTTCCTCTGACATTCTCAATCGACATATTCACTGTCTTTTCTTGTCATTTGTGACGATTATGTCATTTTGATGAAAGAGCTGTTTACGAATCTCGCATATCTACAGGAGAGCAGGGCATGTTGCTAAGGTTTTTCTTCTCCACACAAATGCATGATTTCACTTCTTCCAATTGGCTTATGCTTTATTCCGTGACTGCGGGAGCAATTTCTCTCTGGAATGTATTCCGTAAGTACGGAAGTTGTGTATTCTTCTCCTGGACATGTAGGAATATGCCAGCTTTTTGCTGATGAAATACACCTCTTTTCCAGAGACAGAACCAGTCTTACTGCGAGGATTCTACAATGTCTGAAAAGGACCAATTCTGGGAGCGTCTATCTCAAACTCAACTTGGTCAAAACTGAAGTGGCACTATCCAAAATACCCATTTTCACCAGGAAACATTTTCCTTTCCTCTTAGTCCAAAAGCCTAGCCTCTGAGAATTTTCATGCAGAACTGCCAACTTTAGAGGGCAGAATATTGGCATACTGACTGAATCATAAAATTCATCATAAGTCTGCCGTCTATATCCAGAAGAGGAACTATGGAAGCCACCACAGGAAATTATGCTCTCATAGACAGGTTTATTTTTTTTTTTTTTCAGTGAGGCTATCCATAGTCCTTTTAAGACGTTATTTAGGTGGCTAGTTTAATTTGGCATATACAGAATGTTACATCAGAACTTTTTACTGGCATTTTTGAGGGTTAGGATTTTCAGTAGGAGTCATTCTGTGACCCTCACAATCATTTACACGCAGCTTCTCCTCAGAGGTTTGCTGAAATCCTTGACTAAGTCTTGTGTCCTTTATACGAGTATTATAAGGAAGTTAAAGCAATAGTCTGCGAGGAACTGATGTCCCAGAACTGATTCTCCTGATACTAGAGATTAATCCATAATGCTCACTACATCTGTAACTCACTTATTCAGCACTGGATACCTCTTTTTACCACAGTTTATGCAACATTCGTCCCAGATTAGCATTCTCCAGCGCTGGCTCATATCTGGTTTTGCACTCCATGGTTCTAGACACTTCACTGCTTTTAAGGACTAATTCCACAATGTAGTAGCTTTCTGTATTTGAGGTTGTTTTTTTTTTTTTACACTTGTGATTTCCTTTCTGTAATTTAATTTCATTTCTATGCATATCAGAATTCTCCTGCCTTTTTGTTTCTCTTAATTCTGCCAATTCTTTTATTCAGTTCAGTGTATTCTGGACAAAGGTCGGCAGTTTTTTGGTTGGTTGGTTGTTTTTTTCTTTTTTTTTTTTTTCCTTTGGATAATGTTTCCATTGAATGGACAGATTATTAAGTCCAGAAAAAATCACTGAGATTAAAAGAAACAATACAAAGCGCTGCAAGTAGCAGAAGCAATACAAACTGTGAAAGGTGGAAGAGGAAACCTAAAAGAAAACTGAAAATTAAAGTAACAAGATACATGTGCTACTTACCTCTTTGCATCTATATTTTATAACTTTTCTTGTTCTTGTGTATTTGCATGTAGAATACCAGTCCTTCTGGCAGAGTTACATTTTCCCTTTTAGTGACTGATGTCATATTAAAGAAACACTCCCAAAAAATAAGTATTTTACAAAATTTGACTGCTCTCGTTTCCACAATTTACAGCTTAAACTCTCTCAACATTTTTACCAAAATCCATGTACGTTATTTTACAGTGTTTTACTGCTAGTAACTCTTTTTTAAATGACAGCTTATAGAGTTATTGATGCTTGACTCGATCTTTAGAGAACTCATAGGTATTTTGCATGTTCGTGGAAGAAAGGTATAGAACACCAACTGTTGGCAATGAAAGAAAACCAAAAAGTTCTTTGTAGGTTATTAACTTTACAGATTGCACCCACTGACTTGCTGTACCTTAATTCTATCCCCTGGCCCCATAGCAGCACATATGTCCAGCAAAGGGCAAAACCACCCTCATTTCATCCTCTGGAAGTGGTATAGTTTCAGTGCTCCATGGAAGGAGAAGTAAAGGCTACGTATAGGCGTGCACGGGTGCTGCACACACTGCTAACCAGCCAAAAAAAGCTGCTGTGTCAGAGAATAGGTGAGTCAGCAAAGCATCTGCAGAGAGAAAAGCAGGCAAGAGTGTTGCTAAGATACCATGGCTGCGACACAAAAAGTAATACAAATTGAGTTTCTTTATTAATAACTTACTGCAGCGTATGTATAGCAATCATGGCGTGTAGAAAAAATAATGGTCATCCTACATGTGCAGCAAGTTAAATCACACGGTGAAGTGGAGCACGGCCGTAGGCGGGAGCTCTGTGGCCCATGCTGATGGAAAAAATAGGCAGCAATGACAGATTAATAAAAAGCTGCTATGCGTTCATTTTGGTTTTGCTGTGAATGCGGCTGATGGAATTGGCTTGAGTTTTGCTGAAAAAGCTATGGGTTGTATCAGGTACGAGTACCTGAATCTTAGTATCTGTGTACTGGAAACCATCCTAAACTCATTAATCCGTCCACTTGCACGAACAATTGGATTTGCTGAAAAGCATGCTTGTTTTAGTTGACTCTAAAGTGGTAAATGATTGCAGAGCTGGAACCACTTTTCAGCTGGAGACATTGCCATTTGCGTTTGAAAATGATGTTGTAAATAACGCTGTAATTTATGAGCCAATATGGGATACTGTTTCAGTAATGGAAAATTTGGGAAATCTGCCTAACATCCTCAAGCAAGCTACTCCTGCTTAAAATAGATAGGGTTTTTTCCCAGTTCCAGAGATTGGAATTTCAGATCTATTTTTCATTGGACAGCTACTGAAGACTATATGGATAGTAAAAATACGACTTGCTTTTTTAGAAGAAAATGATTATGAAAGACTCTGAGGTATTAAAAAACAGAACTAAGATTCTCCAGGTGTTTGGATCCTCTGACCTGACTCGTGCTGTGTTCATATTGATTTTGGTGTAAAGCATTAATGCCAAGCATAGAACCAGTGGTTTTATTTAAACAAGCTGTTCAACACTAAGTTCTCCTGACTGCTGACTTGTAAACCGGACGATGCTTTAATCACATTACAGTTTTTAAAGAACATAATGGAAGCCTTAAACAAATTCTCCAGAGCAAGAGTGACATACCTAACCCTAAACTTTAAATTCTCAATCTTGTCTAAAAGAAAGTGTGCAACAGGTTGAACAAGTAGCTGCCATTTGCCAATTTATATACAGAAGTAGAAAGTATGGAGTCAAGGTGGGGTGGGAGTATGGCAGAGAGAGTATAGAAAAATGAAGGATCTGGGAAAAGGGGCTTGGATATGGGAACAAGCTGAGCACCCTTGGACTAGAAGTGTAGTTGTTAATTATGTATGGGCGATTTGTCTAATTTGCAGATTAACAAGGCTGTGGCTTCAGAGACACTACTTCAGACTCCGTGAGGAGCCAGCTCAAGCCTACAGAGTTCGTTAGCTCTGGTGCAGTGTGGTGCAAAGGGAGCTGTGGAATGGCCAGCTCAGCAGTGCAGGCAATTTTAGGCTGAGCTAAAAAGCCCAGATAGAGCTCAGCTATCAGCTGGTCTGAGCTCCCTCTGTGTTAAATCCTCTCAGGATTATGCCATGCCCCTTAGTATGTCCTGTCATACCTAGAATACCTAGTTTGTTCTAAGTATCTGCTACTGTGGCTAATGAAGATCTCACTGTATACTGATCCAGTTAATGCGTTAGCTGTGGATCATTGTCTTGGAGGAAAAATATCACCCAAGCTTAGAGAACTTGGTCATGCCTGTTTCAAACAACCACTAAGTACTGCTTAGTAAATTTACGGCAAAGATTGGGATTAAATCTGTTTCTCCAGAATGAAGTTTTACTGCACAAATCATAAGACCATCTTATCTAAGACTATGTCTACCTGCCGTTTTCTCTAACAAGTGTCGCACAGTGTCCCACGTACAGTCACCCCTCCACTGCATAACCTTGCTTCATCTCAAGATGAAGAATTTCAATTTTTGAAGGATCTCAATTTTTGAGAACAAAAAGTATATGAGCAGAAGTTAATTTCATGTCATTTATAATGTCATTTTATATTGGGTGTAGGTGGCAAGGTTTTGCTAGCAGGGCAGATGGAGGCTGGAGGGGTGGCCTCTGTGGGAAAACATCAGGGGCTGCCCTGTGCTGGATATAAGCAGTCCCAGCCAGCTCCAGGATAGACCCACCACAGGATGCAGCTGAGCCCATCAGCCAAGTTGGTGGCCCATCTGTGAAAACATATTTAAGAAAGGGTATAAAATGTTAACTAGAGAGAGGAGAAGGGAACAAAACGAGTGAGGAACAACAGAGGGGACACCAAGGTCAGAGGAGGAAGAGGTGCTCCATGGCAGAGAAGGATATCCGCTGCAGCCCAAGGAGGACACACATTAGGATATTCCTGAAGGAACTGCAGCCTGTGAAGGTCACGTCAGAGCACACGCTCACTTTTAACTAGTACAAAAAAAAATGGCACAGCTTTGCTTTGGTCCCAGCTAACGGCTTATGGAGAACTTATGCATTTTTAGGAATGAGGGCTTCAGAGCCTAACAATGACACTTTTAGGCTTATTTCAGTCACTTAGGAACTCTCTAGCCCACATTACAAGTAAAGCGGAAAGATTCTGAGGTTTGTTATGATTCCAGTTTTTTGACAGCAGGTTCAAGGCTGCAGTGTCTAATGTTTGTATCGCAAAAGCATAAAGCTGGAAATTAAGTTTCAACACTAGTTTCTCATGGGGTTTTTTTAACTTCAGATACTTTCAAAACTAAAGTTTCTCAGTCACAAGCTGCTGTTCATGAAATGATGTTTTTAAGAAACAAACCAGTTACCAAATAAAACAAATTTGCAGGTGAAGATTGCCTTTTGACTTTACCTTCAGTTCACACAAAGAAAAATCTTTTCTGCTTATCCTGAATATTTAATTATCCATGTTGGGAAAGTGATCTTGTGCTAAATGTAAGCTAGAGAACCCTGTCAAAAAAATCAAGAAGAGTCAGAAATTGACCTGAACCTGAACTCTGCAAGTGAGAAACAAGTCAATCTTGTTTTCCATCTTCAACAAATTCACAATTCACAAAGATCCTCTTGCCCCACTTTGTTGGGTGGATCCTCTCTCATCAGCCATCCTAAGTCCTCAGAGAGGGTGCTGTATAGCAGATC
>NW_010514367.1:0-4114 GCF_000687285.1 Phaethon lepturus
GGTGCCTGCGGTTGGGAGAGCTGTGTCGGGTTTCCCTGCGCGCTGAAATCCCGCGAAGCAGCGGGCCAAATCCTGGGAAGCAAGGAGGCTGCTTCTGGACATAGCTAAGCCGGCGTGACATTTAGCTAATGCTCCTGCTTTCCCTGTCTACGCCCGGTGTCTTGCTGGCTGTCCAAGGGGCTGTCTGGGGGAACCTCAGCTGGGAGCCTGTTCTTTGAGCTCCTTGAGTGAGGAGGTGGATAAGCCGGTGGAGCACTTGCCTGTTTTCTGTGCAAGTGGAAGGCTGACGCTGCCAAGAGGTCCCGTCCTCCCAGCGCTCTCCTGGCCCCGCTCTGCCCCAGTCACGAGCTCTGGAAGGCTCGTGGCGAGCAGAAAAGCAGTTTTGCTCGTGGAGCAGAGCTCCGCTCGGGTGAACTCCACATGAACTCCTCAAGTGTCTTCGGCCGTTTTCTTTCCTGACGATGCAGGCAGGTCAGGAACGGGATGCTGCATCGCATGGGGACCCAAGGCCGCCTTCCTCGTGCGCGGGCGTGCTCACCTCACCCTCCTGCTGTGCTACGGAGGAGGAATCTGCTGCTCGAGCATGCTCCTCACCCCAGGTAGAAACACCAGCAGATGGATAGAACTGTCCCTGGGCTACGCTGGGACCATGCTGCTGTAACTGCCGCTCACCGGTCTTAGGTGGGATGGTGGGCACCCCATTGCAGCACCAGAGCTTTAGTGACCTGCTCAAGGTTGCCCAGGTGGTCTGTGACAGTGGTAACCTCATCCTGCTCCCATCTTTTACCCGGAGATCACGCTTGCTAGCTTGCACCTCTGTGTTCACACCACATCATTTGGTCTGTCACCAGAAGAACCAGGGGTGAGGGAGGAAGAGAACCTCTCTGGGCTGAGGGCTTGTTGGCACAGTAAGTCTGAAGGTGTGACCGCAGCCTGAGCCAGCCCACATCAACACAGGGGACAAAGCGTGGCATCCCAGGCCAGCGCGTGCCAGGACGCAGTGGGTGCCTAGAGGGGCTTTGCAGGTCCGCGAGCATCTTGGTCCCGAGGAAGCAGCAGACAGCCAGGAGAAGCAGGGTGAGAAGCACGGGGGGATGAGCAGGGTGTCTCAGGAGCACAAGGGTGTCTCCACTGCCCCTCTGGCTGTTCAGGGGATTGTGAGGGGGAGGAAGGAGACAGAAGCACCCACTTGTGTGTTGGGGCCACCAGCTCTGTGAGATGTTTCCCGGCCTCTTGGTGACAGAGGAGCCCAAGCGGTTTAGGTCTGGCTCAAAGCTGCTGCTCGGTGCAACCATGTGAACATCTCCCAAGTGCTTTGAGATCTCTGAGGTGCTGGGGTCGGAGTGCTCTCCTCTCCGTCTCCTCTCCTCTAGACCTGCCGCCACCTCCCGTCTCCTGGGCCACCTGTGGCCGTGGGCCCCTGCCACCCTTGCTCTCCCGCGCTGCGGTGGAGTCATCCTCGTGTGCTGCCGTGGAGGGGCGCGGGGCGAGGAGGGCACCTCTCGCTGGTTGTAGATTGTGGATGGAGCCAGCAGGCGCCCATTAAGGCTGTGTAACCCTTTCCAGTGGAAGTTTGTTTACCAGACTTTAACCGTTTGGGCTGAATTTTTCCATGCTCGCTCTGCCTCAGGCTGAACTTTCTCCTTTTCCCCCCACCCCCCCAAGTTTCAGCAGAAGGTTGGGGAAAAATGGTAGCTTTGCCAATTTTTTTTTTTTTTCTCCCATCTCTTTGTTTGAGGACTTCTGGTGCCTCCATGCTTTGGAAAAGAGACTTAAAATTTGGCAGGGTTGGTGCATTCCTGGAGGAAATCAACACAGATTTGGTCAAGTTGTTAGCCTCTGGAAAGCGTGGTTGTGCATGCTTGGAAGAGCTCTTCAGAGGCTCGCTGCTGAAGTCCCTGTCTCCATCCAGCTGCAGCGAACTCCTCCTGCTCCTGTCTTGCCCACGCAAGTTCAGGTCCGGAGTGGTGACTGCAAGGCAGTGCTCTTCATCAGCAAGTCTCAAAGCACTGTAAAAAAGACAACATTGTCTTCATCTCCGTTTCCCACGCATGGAAACTGAGGCACTGGCTGTGGGCATCACCTGCCTCTTGGCCTCAGTGGTAGGGCAAGGAACAGAGCTCAGGTCAGCTTGGGCAGTGTCTTGTCTCTAGACCAAGAGAAGCTGAGGCAACGCTCAAGGAGAGGAGAGAACATTTCCCACTGCTCCCGTGTCCTGCAAGACCTTGGCAAAAGGCATTTGCACCCTTGTCTCTCCCATGGGTGTGCTTAGTGGCACCGGTCACATCAATACGTGGATGGATGAGTGTGTCCTGAGGGTCAGAGGTTTGACTGGTGATTACTATGATTTTTAACCTTGCTCTTCTATATTAGGGTGGAAAGCTTTTCTACTTGCTGTCCTGGGTGACTCAGACAGTTCCTCCATAGGCTCCGTTATCCTCAGCTTGAACTTCTCCACCTGATGGTATCTCCAAGTTTTTTGCAGCTAGAGGGAGAATAAAGTGATGCTTGAGGTGGGAAAGCTCCGGTCTGAGGGAGGCAGCAGGCAAACCTCAGCTGGAAGGAGGCCTGGCTGGTGATGACGTCTCCCCAGCTAGTGCCATTACATGAGCACTTGAGCCCTTGTAGGGTGTTTTCTAGCAAAATGGCAAAAAAAAGTTGGTTTTCGCTCTTGGCCTGCAGCCTTTGGACCCTGACTCCACTGGAGATGCGTGGAGGGACAGGCGGCTCTGGCATACGTGAGTGCTTTTGTAGTTGGGTGGCAGTCAACAAGCTCCCCTGGCATTGCGCTGGCTATGTGGTGGGGTTGGTCCCTCCTGTCAGAGAAGACCCCACTGGGTGCTGGGCAGGGAGCTGGTTGTGGAGTGAGCTGGGAGCAAATCCTGGCGTGAAGCTGTGCTGAATGGGAAGCCAGCCTGGGACATGCCACCGGCAGTCCAAGGAGATCCCCAACGGGGAGGTGGCTGTTCTTGGTAGCCGTGCCAGGGACACCCTGTGGGTAGCGGCCAGCGTGCCCAGCGCTGCCGGCTGGCTCCTGCTGGTTGCCTTCCAGTGGGAAAGGGCTTTTCTGACTCCAGTAACATTTACCAGCTGGGCAGCAGCTCTGGAGCCGGGTGTGTGCGTTTGTCTGTTCTTCCATTGTGTCTTGGCCGTCGTCTCCTCCTCCCCGCCGAGATCAATGTCTGTGGCCTGCCTTTTATAACCCCTTTGGGTGCAGCTCTGGAAGTCTTCAGCCAGCGGTGCTGGTTTCGATCGTGCAGCTTCGGCACGCTTGAGCAGCTTGGTCCCCGTCTAGCTGGATGGCTTGGGTAGGACAATGGACTGGAGGTGGGTTTCCACCAGAAGGGACATCCCAGTGAAGGGCTGGGGAGGTCTCCTGGAGGGCTGTGAAGCGCAGGTGGGATGTAGTTGGTTGGGGATGGAGACCAACCACAGGTATGGGGGAGTGAGCTCAGATGACCTCCAGAAGTCCTTCTTGGGCCAATTTTCTACAGTTTCATGGTTCTGGAGAAGAGGTGGTTCCCGATGAAAGCCGGATCTCACTAGCGTATTCTTCCTGGTGGCACCAGGTGGCGCAGGAGGGTAAAGGATTTGCCTGTCATCCCCGCAGGTCTGGGTTCAAATCGATTGCCTCTCACCGCTGTGATGAGTCTGTAGGTCTCAGCCCCCATGGCGTGTGGCTGTGCCCTTCGGCCGGGGTGAGCTGCAGCCCCTGGGCCAGGCAGCGGGGACGCGGCTCCCGGGAGCCCTGTTTCCAGCAGAGCGAGGAGCTGAACCGTAGTGGGGGGCCTGGGTGCGTGGGGGCTGCGGAGCCCCACCATCCCCGGAGCGGGGCACGGCGGCGCGGAGGAGCCAGTCTCAGGGGACAGAGCCCCGGCGGGTCTCAGCGGGGTGAGCTTGTTGCGGGATGTTGCCCTGGTGCGAGGCCATGCCAAAGCGCAGAGCGCACGTCATGGGCAAAGGTAAGTTAGTGCTTCTTCCTGGCCCCCGGGCAGTTCGCCGGGGTGCGGTACGTGGCGGCAGACCTCAGAGGAGCTGGGGCAATGCCCTCCCGGCCCCATGGCCCCTTCTCCCTTCGGGATGGTGCTCCGATGCAGCCGCTGGCCCTGCGGCT
>NW_010514367.1:4142-4880 GCF_000687285.1 Phaethon lepturus
CCCCGCTCCCTTCCAAGAAGTGGGTGTCCGGGCTCGAGCGAGGGGACGGGACCGCGCTTGGACGAGCGTGACCTTACATCCCTTCTCACTCCTCCCCGCATGGCAGCCAGGCCCCGGTGGCCCGGCTGAGCGTCCCTGCACCGAGCATCCCCCTCCTGCTCCGGCTGGGTCCAAGCTGGGGCCTTGCAACCCCATGGAGATATTTTTTTTTCCCCTCCTTGTACCTTCAGTGATCTCTGAGACCAGGCGTCGTATGACTCAGCTTCTGCATTTGATACCCCGCGAAGCGTTTGCACACATGGGTCCGTGGCACAGAGCGGTGCTCGTTCCTGGCAGGCCAAGCTGGGGTAGGATTTCTTCCTGAAAGAGGGGCGAGCAAGTCCCCACTGCTCATCCGCTTTTAATACGCGGAAGTCTGATCTAGCCGGGATGGTGCCAGCAGGTCGGGGGTGTCTTCCAGAGCGCTGATGACCTGCTCCAGCATCCGGGCTTGCGAGATCGCAGAAGGACCGGAGGAAGCACCGTTGCAATGCAGAGCGGGTGCTCGGCCGGTCCCTCTGTGCTTTGGGAACCTCTCTGTCCTCCTGGCCCTACCTGCAAAGGTCCAGCTGGTTGCGTGTGCCAGAAGCATCGGGCACATTTTGGGTGCTGGGGCTGAACAGTGCTGGGGTGCTAGTTCTGGCAGTCAGCGCGGGGCATGGTCAGCAGAAGCTGACACCGACGTGGATCCCGTGAAGA
>NW_010514367.1:5091-5309 GCF_000687285.1 Phaethon lepturus
GCGGCTCGAGGGCGCATGGGTTTGCAGGGCTCAGGGGGTTGCAGGGCTCAGGGGGTTGCAGGGCGCAGGGGGTTGCAGGGCGGCTGCGATCCCCAACTGAGCCGGGCCCCAGAGCCGCACGCTTGGCTCTCGGCACCGGAGGACCAGCTCCATCTGCTCCTGCCCGGCAGCAGCAGGGCTCTCTGGTGGTCACAGGGCTGTGGTCACAGCCGGCGCTG
>NW_010514367.1:5518-6029 GCF_000687285.1 Phaethon lepturus
AATGAAACAAATACCCACGGACTGCAATTCGAATTTCAGCTCAATTAGGGCTCATTCCCAATGCGATCATAAAACCTCCAGTACGAAAACAAACAACCCGACCAAACCACATCCAAGCCTGACAGCATCCTCTGGAATGCCTTTAAAATAACAAGGGGGGCAGAGGAAGATGAAAGCAAAAGGGGGGCAGAGGAAGATGAAGGCGGCATGGCCGGTGGGAAGAAGGCGCTCCGGCGCCGCGGGGCAGCCCGGAGGTGGGCTGCGCAGGTGTGGGGCAGGGCGCTTTGGGATGGGGAAGTGATGGGTACGATGGAGACGGAGTGAGACGGGGACCAGTGTGGAAGCGATGGGTTATGGCGTAGATGGGGCAGCTCGGGGTCCGTGGAGTAAAGGGTTAGCCTGGCTTCCCGGCAGCGTGGAGCGGAGCGAGGAAGAGGAGGTTGCCTAGGTGTTTCGCAGCGTGGTGGTTGTGCTCCGAGCTGCTTCGATGGCGGGTGTTCGGGGCGGGGGG
>NW_010514368.1:0-2091 GCF_000687285.1 Phaethon lepturus
GGCATTTCCACATGCCGCAGGGCCCGGGTGGCTCAGCCCTGCCGGACCTGGCACGGCAGGACCAGAGGTACCAGAAGGTACACAGCAGCCATAGAGCAACTGACTGTGCTCCACGGGCAGCGTGCGGCAGGGTCTGCGCCAGCGGGGAGAGGGTACGGTAACACTGACGTACCAAAACCAGGCAGTCTTCCTACCACAGCCTCCAGACAAGACTTCTACAGTCTTTTCCCGAAGATACTATTGTCTGTAAGGGGGAAATGACCCGATACAGCTATTTGGATATGATTTAGCTTTTCTGGAATAATCACCTCTGCAAATGCTCTTGATATCCTCCTTCCAAAAAACCACTTTTATTTCAGAAGTCTCCACAATGGAATTAATCCAGAATAGCAATTTCCCAACCTGAAGATAACGTTTTGGGAAATTTCATCTGTCTACTCTGCATTTATTTCTCAAGCTTTAAACCATTCCTGTGCTCCTGATGCCCCCTTTAAAAAAAGATTTGCACATCCTACAAATATTAACAAAGAGAAATGAGCCCTTTCCTGAATAGATTCGAGGGAAGTCCTTACAGTCATAATGAAGACACTTTACCTGCAAACAGAATAGTTAGAACCACATTTTTGGAGGGACCAATACTAGGGAAAAAGCTCCACATGAATGATGTGAATGGAACAAAGACAAGTTACTGTTATTTGCTGACTTTGCATTCAAAAGCACACAGGACAAATAAGAAACATAGCTAGAAAACCCTGCAACTCAGGGTTTGATTCCCTCCCCGCCCTTTATTTCACATGTGTCTATACTGAATAATCCCTTTGCTGTAGTAGCTACAAGAAAACAAAAAGTATGCAGTGTTTTTATCAGATTGGTTCCTAGCAGAAATCTCCACTCCACGTAAGACTGGTTAAGAGTCAGCAGCAAGGCCCAGAAAGTGGCAGAAACAGTCTAAAATCAGACAGAAGCACATCAGAAATACAAAAGTCAGCAACACTGCAAAGACATTGCTCAGATAATGGGGACACAAAACCCATAGCATTTCTATCAGTATTTTCAGAAAAATCTCAATTTAAGTAAAAATAGAGCATTGAAGATATCTTCAGAGGGGAAAGACTCATTCTAATGGAGATGTGCACAGTTATTTAAAACCTGTAACTAAAAGGAAGACTCAAATACAATTCTGTTTCCACCTCACCTAGACAAGCATCGGCTCTTTTTGTTGAGCTAAAGAGTCTTCAAGTCAGCAACCACTTGACTGTCGGTAAAGGCAGTGAATGTGTTTACAGCTGTTTCCTGAGGATGGCCAGAAGGGCTTCTCTTCTCCCTTGCTGACACATGTTCAACCCCCAAAGCTATTTTCTTCTGCTCTCCCCCATCCCCAGTAAGGGATGCTAACTCTGATTTAACCTGGGGCTGAAGCAGATCTTTTGTCTGTAGTTAACACATGGGGAGCTTTTTCCATCCTTGAATAAAAGGATGTGGAAGAACTTAAACCTCCAAGCTTGGAGGGATTCAGAAGCCGCCTTCATAAGCTGTCCAAAATACATGTGTTGAACCAGCAGTTTTTAAACAGCTCATAGAAAAGATCTGAAGGTTAATCAGGCTTCACTTTCTTCTTACCTGGAGAGCTGTAAACCTCCTTGCTTTCTAAACAGCCACCGAGACTGCCGTGAAAAAGGGCACAGAAGAGACTTGAAATTCAGAACTTGAAATTCAGATACTTTACCCTCGCATCCTCCAGGTTTGCCCCATCCCCTTCCTCCCCCCTCGCAGGTTACCTCCAGCACAAAGCTCTGGGCAGAGGGCTGCGATCGGGTGCTACTTTGGGCGTCCTCTCCCCTTTTCCCGGGGCTGGTCCACGCCACGTCCCAGCGGCCCCACTTGCGGAGCGGCCGCGGGTGCCGCTAACAGGTGGCTTCGCCCGTCTGCTTGGCACGGCGCTGCCGAGCGAGCGGGAGCGCGGCGGAGCGGAGCAGGCAGCGCGCGGGGAGCCCAGAGGCACTCGCAACACTTGCTGTTTATGTCAAGGCCCTCGGCCCCCAAGGGACCCATTTTCACATAATCTATAATTATCTATTCGCTTTACTTGCC